>NC_030425.2:27070000-27322500 GCF_001660625.3 Ictalurus punctatus
GGAAGACTCACGCGGTGGTTTTTTTGTTTAAACGCTCGTCGCTCTCTCCGTGCAGGTGCAAGAACACGTCGTACCCCTCGGACCTGCCGCAGGTCAGCATCGTGTTCATCTTCGTGAACGAGGCGCTGTCCGTCATCCTGCGCTCCATCCAGTCGGCCATAAACAAAACCCCCGGCCACCTCCTTAAAGAGATCGTACTGGTGGACGATAACAGCAGCAGCGGTGAGTCTGGAGGAAAGATGTTGCTTTTCATATGACTTGTTAACATCACACACATCACAAAGCACACCGAAATAATCCAAATTATCACATTCAAATTCAATACCGTTCAGCTTCTTATTAGAGACGCACCGATAGTTTCAAAAACGTCCTGTCAATCAAAAGAGGGCGGGAAAACACATCCACCGCGTCCCGTGTGTAAAGAAGACGTCTCTCGTCATCTCCGGAATCTCCGCTCCGATAGAATTTTACACCGGAAGCGGGCAGCAGTGAAGCGGGAGTTTCAGCGCCGAGTAAATTATCGGACCGTTGAAAGATTTAAATGAAGACGAGTCGACAAAAAAAGTATATATCGCACAGAAAAATATATCTGTCGAGTAGTATATTTCATATCCAGTTAATGTTAATATGTAAAAAAGTGTATATTATATATGACCAGTGTGATGTTCAGTGATGAAGTAGAAATGCTTGTGTGTGTGGAGAGTGAGTGTGAGACTAACAGGAGGGTTTTTATAATTCAGTCAGTGTTAATACGAATGAATAACATTCAATAAGTTAATAATCTTACTTTGATCTTCAGAACTGAGTTCATGTGTTCATGTTCATTAGAGTAATGTGTGTTCTGTTGATGAGACCAGTTACTGTCAAACAACGTGCTGAAATGGAGAGGATCAAGTTTTTATTTGCATTTCTTTCAGGATTGTGGAATTCATTATTATTCATTTATAAGAAGGTATGAAAGGCAGAACTATCGGTATCGGTATCGGTATCGGCCGATATCGCTCCGAATAATCGCGTATCGGTATCGGCTGAGAAATTTAGTATCGGTGCGTCTCTACTATTTATAACAGCGACTTTAGTCTCCATTTTACCTCCATTTTTTTTTTTTATACTTATAATAACGATGAACACTAATGACACTTAACGTACGGATAAATATTCTGTACCTTAAAACACTTTCCCAGTTGTACAGTTTAAACTCATAAGAAGTCATTTCGTCCGTTTTGGAACGCTCCGAACCGAGCCCTTGTGTTATTTTTCCACACGATAACCGATGCGACTGACGTGGGTGTTGCGTGCGGGTCAGGAAGAAGATTACGGGTCAGGGGTGCGCGATACGACAAGAATACCTCATCGGGATAGACGATCTGTATCAGGTTTTGCAAAATATCATTTTGCGTTTAAAAAAAAATAACGAACCTGCTCGCCGACACTTTATTGAACGTGTTGGTGTTTAAATTATCATTTGTGATTTTTTTTTACATTTAAAGCAGTTACATTTTTATTTCTTGAATTTTTCCAGAACCCTAACATCCTTTGTTCCACAAGAAAAGTCCCTGCAGCTGGACGTTTACTGTATGTCGCGCCCTCACGTGCACGTTCCTGCTGGATTTCGGGTCTTCGTTTGTTTGTTTCCGTTCCTCCTCAGGCAGTCAGGTCACGGCGGCGCTGACATTTCGCTAACGGCGTTCTGCGGCGCGCGTGCCGGGGCGTCGTGTCAGACGGCAGCGGCGATAGATAGACTTCTTTCATCATGCCCGTGGTGGCTGATCTAACCTCATCGCCGCTTATCAGCGTCTCCGCGGAAACCGTCAGGCCTTTTCTCAGACGCCGTCGTTATCTACCTGCCGTCAGATCTGTGCACGGTTTTCGTCGCTTGTTCATTAGCATGCCTCGAGCAGCGTGACCGCTGTGGAGCGAGTTCAGGGCGATCGGACCGGCTCCTCGTCTAACCGGATGATTCCGGTGGAGCCGGAGGCCGTTCACGAGGACACGGAGCATCGCGGCATGTCTCCATCGTCCGACGGCGCCGTCTGAACGCCCACCCGAAAACCGGACAGGGAGTCAACAATGTCACCGTAACAACGCAAGCTTCCTCTGAGAGCGGGAAAGGGAATAAATACAGGCGTCTCTGTAAAGTTATTCGTAGAACGCTTTTAATCCGTATACCGTATATAAATGCATCTTATTGCGGAACCCTGGGACATACAATAAACAGGTGCACTCCGACCAATCAGGTGACAGTTTACTCACATGTGACTCGCATGAGCACATCCTGGTACGTTTTTAAACTGCATCAAGGAGAAGATGACGAGTCGCTCTAAAGAAGCTCTTCCTAAACGAAATCCAGCACTGAAGAGTTGAAGATCAAAAAGTCTATGAGGACGTACAAAGATGTTTTAACCCCAGCCTCAGCCTGGAGGATGGGATGTCCATGCTAGTCATAAAGGATTCACATGGGGTGAATACGAATCTCCTCAGAATTGTGATTCAGAATCACTTTGAATCTGACTCGTGGACAGCCGGACGGGTTTTTTATTTTTTCCTCCCAGGCCACATGATGGATGTCCAGTCCCCTTCAGTGACAGGTAGCTGCCTAGTACGCAGCATACAGAGAGCTATAAATGTCAGAGACACGAGGGGGCAAAATGAAAATGTCACTTTTAAAACAAAGGCGATCACGCCGTCCTAGTTACGGCGGAAGACGTGCGACGATTACGATCTGACGCCGCTTCTCCGCGTCACGCGTCCCGATATAACAAGGGCACCTGAGGTAATGCTCTATGAAAGACCGATCGTGCGGCTCGCTTATAATGGACCTCTGAAGCTTCGGTGCTTCATTGTGATTCATACCAACGCATTACCGGTAACCCATTACTCCCCATTTCAATCGATTCAACTTCATTTGAATTTGTTACATTTGAATCTAGATAGAGGAGAATAAAACACAACCCCCAATTCCAAAAAAAAGTCAAATGTAAATAAAAACAGAACACAATGATTTTCAAATCTCATAAACCCATATGTTATTCAGAATAGGATATAGAAGACATATCCCGTGTTTAAACTGAGGAGATGTACCGTTTTAATAGAAAGATAAGGTCATTTTGAATTCGATGGCCGAAACACGTCTCAAAAAAGTCGGGACGGGGGCAAGAAAAGGCTGGGAGAGTAAGTGTTAGTAAAAAGAAACAGCTGGAGGTTAACTGGGAACGGGTCAGTAAGATGATTGGGTATAAAAAGAGAACGTTAGAGAGGCGGAGTCTTTCAGAAGTAAAGACGGGAGAGAGGTCGAATGCGAAAAACCGCATCGACAATCTGTGGGACAATTTCGGAATAATGTTCCTCGACGTAAAATTGCGAAGACGATGAATATCTCGTCATCTACCGGACATGATATCATCAACGGTTTCAGAGAATCCGGAGAAATCCATGTGATCTTCGTGCGTTAAAAACAGGCATGATTCCGAAATGGAAATCACTGCATGGGCTCAGGAACACCTCCAGAACTCATTGACTGTGAACACAGTTCACAAACGCTGGTTAAAGTTCTATCACGCAAACGAGGAGCCGTGTGCGACCACGACCCAGAAACGCCGCCGTCTTCTCCGGGACGAAGCTCGTTTAAAATGGACCGAGGCGTGAACGTGGAAAACTGTCGAAATGTGAAATTGGAAACCACGGACGCCGTGTCGTCTAAACTAAAGAGGAGAGGAACCGTCTGGCTTTTTATCAGCGCTCAGTTCAAAAGCCTGCGTCTCTGATGGTATGGGTGCATTAGTGTTTATGGAATGGGCAGCTTGCACATCTGGAAAGCCACCATCAATGCTGAAAGGTATATACAGCTTTTAGAGCAACGTACTGTATTGCTTCCATCCAGATCCCATCCCATCTTTACTTCTGAAAGACTCCGCCCCCTTGGGTCCTCTTTTTATACCCAGTCATCTTACTGACCCGTTCCCGATTAACCTCCAGCTGTTTCGTTTAACTAACACTTGCCATCGAATTCCAAATGACCTTATTTTTCTCTTAAAACGGTACATTTCCTGAGTGTAAACGTCGTATATGTTTTCGATGCTCTAGTGTGAACAACACATGGGCTGATGAGATTTGCAAATCGTTGCATTCTGTTTTTATTCACATGTTACACAGCGTCCCAATTTTTGGGGAAATTTTTTGGGAGGCTGTAAAAGCGAAGCTGGACGTCGGAAGGCAGGAGCGGCCTCGGTGCTGCGGAGATTTGTGTGTCTTTGCCGTCGTGACAGACCGAATTCAGCCCATCAAAGGCCGGGTAATGAGTCGATCAGTTGATTTAGGTGTTTTAAACGAGGTAGGAAGATAAACCGTGCGGTGTCTCGACCCTCCAGGACTCGAGGCCTTCCTCACACTCCGGCTCTGAGGCAAGCAGATGAAACGATTGTCTCTTTCCCTGTGAGGCTGGAAGCAGGAGAGGACGGTGGCGTGGTATAAATCAGGGCAGCGCGAGAAGACAGGCTTTAATGCAATTGTGAAAGAGCAAGAAGCTGAAGAAGCTCATTGCAAACTGTGGGGGGGGGGGGGGGGGGGGGGACAAATGGCCTGCAGCGATTCTGTTCATGTTCCCTCATGAAATTACACCTTCTCACTGATCAATGACGAGCCCGGTGTGCTCAAGGATAACGCACACTGGAGTGTGTGTGTGTGTGTGTGTGTGTGTGTGTGTGTGTGCGAGTCCAACAATGGCACGGGAGGCCTCAAAACAGGAAGAAGGAAAAATGGAGAAAGAAAGAAAGAGCGTGGGAAGGAAGAGAAGAAAGAAAGAAGGAAAAATAGAGAAGGAAATCAAGTGGGGAAGGAAGGAAGGAAATAGAGGAGGAAAGAAATATAAAGAAAGAAAGTGGGGAAGGAAGGAAGGAAGGACATAGAGGAAGAAAATCGATAAAGAAAGAAAGTGGGGAAGGAAGGAAGGAAATAGCAGAAGGAAGGAAATAGAGGAAGAGAGAAAGTGGGGAAGGAAGGAAGGAAATAGAGGAGGAAAGAAAGAAAGAAAGAAAGTGGGGAAGGAAGGAAGGACATAGAGGAAGAAAAAAGATAAAGAAAGAAAGTGGGGAAGGAGGGAAGGACATAGAGGAAGAAAAAAGATAAAGAAAGAAAGTGGGGAAGGAAGGAAGGAAACAGAGGACGCTAAAAAGAGATGAAGAAAGAAATAAAGAGAGAAAGTGGTGAAGGAAGGAAGGAAGGAAATAGAGGAGGAAAGAAATATAAAGAAAGAAAGTGGGGAAGGAAGGAAGAAGGAAGAATAGACAAAGGAAGAAAGAAAGTGGGCAGGAAGAAAAGAAAGAAAAAATCATGAAAGGAAGAGAGTGGTGAAGGAAGGAAATCGAGGAAGGAAGAAACAGATGAAGAAAGGAATAAAGAAAGTAAGTGGGGAAGGAAGGAAGGAAGAAAAAGAAAGAAAGTGGGGAAGGAAGGAAGGAAGAAAAAGGAAGAAAGAAAGTGGGAAAGAAGAAAAGAAAGAAAGAGAAAATCGACAAAGAAAGAAAGCGGGGAAGGAAGGAAGAAAATAGAGGAAAAAGAAAGATAAAGAAAGAAAGCGGGGAAGGAAGGAAGGAAATAGAGGAAAAAGAAAGATAAAGAAAGAAAGCGGGGAAGGAAGGAAGGAAATAGAGGAGGAAAGAAAGAAAGTGGGGAAGAAACGAAGGAATAGAGGAAGAAAAATAGATAAAGAAAGAAAGTGGGGAAGGAAGGAAGGAAATAGCAGAAGGAAGGAAGGAAATAGAGGAAGAGAAAGAAAGTGGGGAGGGAAGGAAGGAAATAGAGGAAGAAAGAAAGAAAGTGGGGAAGGAAGGAAGGAAATAGAGGAAGAGAAAGAAAGTGGGGAGGGAAGGAAGGAAATAGAGGAAGAAAGAAAGAAAGTGGGGAAGGAAGGAAGGAAATAGAGGAAGAGAAAGAAAGTGGGGAGGGAAGGAAGGAAGGAAGGAAATAGAGGAAGAAAGAAAGTGGGGAAGGAAGGAAATAGCAGAAGGAAGGAAGGAAATAGAGGAAGAAAGAGAGAAAGAGGGGAAGGAAGGAAGGAAATAGAGGAAGAAAGAGAGAAAGAGGGGAAGGAAGGAAGGAAATAGAGGAAGAAAGAGAGAAAGAGGGGAAGGAAGGAAATAGCAGAAGGAAGGAAGGAAATAGCAGAAGGAAGGAAGGAAATAGAGGAAGAAAGAGAGAAAGAGGGGAAGGAAGGAAACAGGAAGAAAAAAGAGATGAAGAAAGGCTGTAAGGAAATAGTGGAAGAGATAAAGAATGAAAGGAAGGAAGGAATGAAAAGGAATAAAGAAAGAGAGGGAAAGAAGGAAAGAAAGATTGTACACGCAGGGAGGTGTAAGTCAGACGCTCAACATTAGCAGCGTTTATCAGTCGTTGATATTGTCCAGGTTTCTCTAAGCACACGCTCATGTAACTTTCCCCCGATGTTCCACGTCAGTAACTGTAACTATAAACGGATAAAAGTATGACGTGCTGTTAGTCGCTGGTGAATCCCCGTGGCGTAGCGGGAGTGAGACGCTTCGGGCGGGGCGTGCCGTTACAGGAATGAATCCACTCCAGGTCAGTAACAGTAACTCGGCTTGGTTGTTGATTATTTTCCCGTAACAGCGTGACGCCGAGTGCCGTGTTTTTAATTCCTCTCGTTATTTCACGGCTCACTGCGGCCGTTTGATTAAATCGTTAATTCAGTGTTTGGTGTTTTTATTTATGGATTTTTTTTTAAAAAAGTAACCCCAGAGTATGAAGGCATGCAGCGAAGCACACCGTCATCGACGTCTGGTTTAACTGAAAACCGATAACAGCTCCTTTTCATTATTTATGACCCACTAATTCAGCACACCTGATTTAGCGCCTCGGCTCAGCGGGGAGGCGGCGCGTGAGAATCCGAGCGTCATTAAGGCGGCGGATTCTGACGGAGGTAAAACGGAAAGCCTCGGGGAGCTCAAATCCGTGATTGCTTTTTAATGAAGTTAATGTTGCTCTGCGGATCGGTAACCGGTGAGCTTCCGACGTTCGCGTGGACTTTCAAAGTAGGCGGGGCTAATCGTGGGGAAAAAAACGCCGACGTCTCACGCTTTCTCACTTTCCGCCTTTATATAGTTCCGTGTATGTAGTTTTAAACGCAGCAGAAATAAATCGCCTGGTGTCTCGTAATATGTGTTGCGTTTCACCGATCTTCGATTGTATACAAACTTTAAGAGCAGTTCTTTCTCTGGTGAGTCTTAGCTCCTCTTGTCTGTGCTGCTGCGCTAGGCTTCCATGCAGAGCGTGAACGTGAACGGAGAAAAATTAAACACGTTTACGTCACTGTACAGAATTACAATCAGTATCTCTGCCGTTCAACACAGAGGACGTGCACGTGTAGTTTATCTACTTTCATTTTATAATAAGGCCAGTTACAGATAAAAACGTCTTCCTGCTAACGTACTTCGAGTCATAACCACCCACCCGTCCACCCACCCGTCCATCCACCCGTCCATCCACCCGTCCATCCATCCATCCAATCATCCATCCACCCACCCGTCCACCCGTCCATCCACCCGTCCATCCATCCATCCAATCATCCATCCAACCACCCGTCCATCCACCCACCCATCCACCCGTCCATCCATCCATCCAATCATTCATCCATCCACCCGTCCATCCACCCACCCGTCCATCCACCCACCCATCCTCCCATCCATCCATCCATCCACCCATCCATCCACCCACCCGTCCATCCACCCGTCCATCCACCAACCCATCCTCCCATCCATCCATCCATCCAATCATTCATCCATCCACCCATCCATCCATCCATCCACCCACCCGTCCATCCACCCACCCATCCTCCCATCCATCCATCCATCCAATCATTCATCCATCCACCCACCCGTCCACCCACCCATCCATCCATCCATCCATCCACCCACCCATCCATCCACCCACCCGTCCATCCACCCACCCATCCATCCATCCATCCATCCACCCACCCACCTGTCCATCCACCCACCCATCCTCCCATCCATCCATCCATCCAATCATTCATCCATCCACCCACCCATCCATCCATCCATCCATCCACCCACCCATCCATCCACCCACCCACCCACCTACCCATCCACCCACCCATCCATCCATCCATCCAATCATTCATCCATCCACCCACCCGTCCACCCACCCACCCATCCATCCATCCACCCACCCATCCATCCATCCATCCACCCACACATTCTCCCATCCATCCATCCATCCAATCATTCATCCATCCACCCACCCATCCATCCATCCATCCAATCATTCATCCACCCACCCGTCCATCCACCCACCCATCGTCCCATCCACCCACCCATCCACCCATCCATCCATCCATCCATCCATCCACCCATCCTCCCATCCACCCACCCATCCAATCATTCATCCACCCACCCACCCACCCATCCATCCATCCACCCATCCTCCCATCCATCCATCCATCCATCCAATCATTCATCCATCCACCCACCCTTCCACCCATCCATCCATCCATCCACCCACCCATCCAATCATTCATCCACCCACCCACCCGTCCATCCACCCACCCATCCACCCATCCATCCATCCATCCATCCATCCATCCACCCACCCATCCAATCATTCATCCACCCACCCACCCGTCCATCCACCCACCCATCCTCCCATCCACCCATCCACCCACCCATCCAATTATTCATCCACCCACCCACCCACCCATCCATCCATCCATCCATCCATCCAATCATTCATCCATCCACCCACCCATCCATCCATCCATCCATCCAATCATTCATCCACCCACCCGTCCATCCACCCACCCATCCTCCCATCCATCCATCCATCCATCCAATCATTCATCCATCCACCCACCCATCCATCCATCCATCCACCCATCCAATCATTCATCCATCCACCCACCCACCCACCCGTCCATCCACCCACCCATCCTCCCATCCATCCACCCACCCACCCATCCAATCATTCATCCATCCACCCACCCATCCACCCACCCACCCATCCAATCATCCATCCACCCGTCCACCCATCCATCTACCCATCCATCCAATCATCCATCCACCCATCCATCCACCCATCCATCCAATCGTCCGTCCGTCCATCCACCCATCCACCCACCCTTCCAATCATCCATCCATCCATCCACCCATCCATCCATCCACCGACCCATCCACCCATCCATGCAATCATCCATCCAATCATCCATCCATCCACCCGTACATCCACCTGTCCATCCACCCATCCATCCATGCCGCTTAATCTACACAGAGTCAAGGGAGCGCCTGGAGCCTATACCAGGGAACTCAGGGCACAAGGCTGGGGACACCTTGGATGGGGTGCAAACCCACTGCAGGGCACAACTGCACACACAACGGACAATTTGGAAATGGCAGAAATCCTGCAAAGCCTGTCTTGGGAAACTGGGAGGAAACTGGACAACCCAGAGGAAGCCCATGAAGCACAGGAGAACACGCAAACTTCACACACAGGGCGGAGGTGGGATCTGAACCCTGGAGGTGCGAGGCAAATGTGCTAACCACTAAGCCACCATGCCCATAACTCATAACCAGCTTGTGCTATTTATTTTTCTGCTTAATGACATGGCCCGCCCTTTCTTTACCTCCACAGAGCCACAAGGGATACTATCGTTGATCAGCCGTAGTTAGCGTGCACGATAGGAGGGCCTACTGCACACCATCTCACGAGCCATCAGAAAAGATTGAGTGTATCAACAGTACAGCTTTCAATTTCAGTATACCGCTTGCATTTTGTTTTCCGCAGTTACACCTTTAATAGCTTTATCAGAGAGACTGGAGACTTCATTGTCCTGCAGATGCAAAGACATCTTTGATATACCGTTTTTCATTCTTTCTTTCATTTAGTTGTTTTTGTGTTTTTAAGAAAACATTGCACACTTAATATCTTAATCGCCACTTTAATCCTTTCGTGCTGTACACGGGCATAACTTCCCCTCCGCCAGAATGGAAATCGACTTCTCTTATAAAGACTTATATTAAATACCTAGTAATACCATCCATCTTCTTCCGCTTATCCTCTTCAGGGTCACAGGGGAACCTGGAGACTATCCCAGGGAGCATGAGGCACGAGGCGGGGTACACCCTGGACAGGGTGCCAATCCGTCACAGGGCACACTCACATACACACTCACACACCCATTCATACACTATGGACACTTTGGACACGCCAATCAGCCTACCATGCATGTCTTTGGACTGGGGGAGGAAACCGGAGTACCCGGAGGAAACCCCCGCAGCACGGGGAGAACATGCAAACTCCGCACACACAGGGCAGTGGCGGGAATCGAACCCCCGACCCTGGAGGTGTGAGGCGAGCGTGCTAACCACTATATATAATGCTCATCTGTCTGTCTGTCTCTCTGTCTATCTTTCTAGACGACTTGAAGGAGAAGCTGCAGGACTTTGTAGAAGAGACGAACGCTAAACGTCCAGGCTTTATAAAGATGGTGCGGCACCACAAGCAGGAGGGTCTGATCCGGTCCCGTGTGAGCGGCTGGAGGGTCGCGACCGCCCCCGTGGTGGCGCTGTTCGACGCCCACGTGGAGTTTAACACCGGCTGGTGGGTCACGATGAACTCCGTCTGAGAACGTGAACATCTCGAACCTTCCTGCTCTGTTCACTACTAACGATGTCCCGACTGTAAAAATCCATATCGACGGATTTTTATGATCAGCGTATACCTTTTTTTTTTTTTTTTTTTTTAAATCGCAAAACAGCCGTGATTTTTGTTGCGACCACTGATATAACATCAACTCTTCATCTCATTCCCTAGTAATAATATCAATCAAATTGTATTCAAATACAGTCAAAAATCCTTGCCTGGTATTGTCATGTCTTTAATATAAATATAAATATAATATAATATAAATCAGATTTTGCACTTTTAGCTAGCTCGCTAAGCATCAGGTTGGTTCTGGGGGGGTGTGATCGTATCTTAAACGCTATTAGCTGGCGTGTAAGTCATTCCAGCACTCCGACACGCCGTCGCCGTTTCAGAGGGAAACATTTCGACGTACGGAATCAAATCCCAGCTAAGAAGCCGTTCGACGAGGACTTTAATACCGAAATAACACGGTTCAGAATGCGCATTGCCCGCTAGAAAGCAGGTGTGTCACGAAGGGTGTTATGAAGGTTCACTCGAACACGTGGGATGAAACATCTGCACCGCCGTTAAGGATTACCGGAATCCCTGTGATTTGTGGAACGTGTCCAGATGTCTCACAAAATATGATTGAGTCCGTCCCCAAACACCCCCCCCCCCCCCCCCCCCCCCCCCCCCGCATCCAGATCCACATCATCGTTGCAGTCACATTCCGCAGCTCACGTGGCCCGCTGCCGTTACTCGCTTAACCACCTGACCCAGAAATGTCAGCACAGATGGAGCATTATCCGAGATATTTCTTTAATGAGCTTCAACGTGATCCGTGAGCCAGGAAAATCCCCAGTCCTGAAAACGATGTCCTAAATTCCGACGCAGACCCGTTCATCCGCGATGCGCACGGAATAAAACACGGCGTCGCGTCGCAGGAAATGACTCGGCGACGGGATTCGTTAGAGTCGCTGTCACGCGAGTCGACGCGGAGTTGAATATTTCCAACAGCGGTCTACTCAAGCCTTAAAAAAGAACGGCGTGTCCTTTTTGTCCATTTCTAGTGACATGGTGGAATGTCTGTGAAACACGTTCCTGTCATCACTTATGTCATAGCGACTACATAACAGTCATCCCCCTCACCCTTTCGTCTTTCTTTCCCGGGAATTTAATAAGACAAGAAACACGGCTTGTTTCCAAGCACCGGTACTGGAGACTCCTTCCATAGAGAGGTTTAATATTGTAAACAGGATGTACTACAGGTTCACCATATTTTTAAAAAATAAATAGACACAATTATAATCTATAACTTTTATATATATTTATAACTCATTATAACTTAACAATTGACTGAATAAAAGTTAGAGGTCTAAACAGAGCTCCAAAGTCGGCTAAAGTGGCCAACTTCCACGAAACGTTCTCAGGTAATGTAGAGCACAGCATCGAGGGGCTGGTGTCATTTGAAGGCTACCGAAGAGCTATTTTTTACCCGTATAATGGGGCCGCGGATTACTCGGATTGGGACCTCTGGTGGTCAAACAGGGCAGTTGCATAATTAACTGCATAATTAATAGAATGCTCATTACCACGATACATATCGTCAGATTGTTTTTTGTGACATGACGCATTGGTACGACCCAAATAGTTCCGTGTTCTCTTTGTTAAATGAAAGCGCTTTTTTTTTTTAATCCATTTTAAAAAAGAAGATGTATCAAATCGAGCGCATTAACGCGAACCCGTAATCCGCAGCTGCGAGGATGTCAGAGCTGCCGTTATAGAACACGAATCAACACCTCCTGACCGATGCAATTCGAGAACGCAACAGCTCTGTGGTATGAAGTAGATCGAATGAACGTGATGGATGTAACGGATCTCTTCAGGTGTCAGTCGCTAACGGACGTGTGTTTCTGCCATCGTCTTCAGGGCCGAGCCGATTCTCCAGCGGATCCAGGAGGACCGGACGCGGATCATCTCCCCGTCGTTCGACAACATCAAATACGACACTTTCGAGGTGGAGGAGTATCCGCTGTCCGCTCAGGGCTTTGACTGGGAACTGTGGTGTCGCTATCTGAACCCCCCCAAGTCCTGGTGGAATCTGAACAACACCACGTCTCCAATCAGGTAGCATGCTGTGTACTCACAGCTAGCTTTAGCTTTTAATTATTATGAAAGGCGACTCGTATTTATTGTCCGCAAAAGTAAATAATTTACCACTGACAAATGAAGAACAAATGAAAAATGCCATTCATATTTAATTTGAATAGATATTATTTTAAATTTTAGAGAAGACTGGAAATGCAGTCGGAGTTTGTAACGGGAAAAATAGCAATAGTGTGCAAAACAAACGTACGCAAGAGTTTATTAAGAGTGTCCCTGGAAATTTCCGGAATTTCTTTCATAGGAGTAAAATATCACGTTTGTATGAAAGTAAATGCAATTTGGGACAAGATTCGGGGCGGAGTCTACGCGAGTGGATTATCACCCGGACGACCGAAGGGCAGGTAATAAATCCGCAGACGCTCTTTTTACGAGGGTCCGAGACGAAACAAGATCCTTTACTACATTTCAGTCACGAGAAAGATCATAATTATATGAACGCCTTCGAATCGATTCATTTCGTTTTATCGCTCTTATACAACGGCGACGTTATTTATTAAAAGAAAACAGCACACTGGAATTTCTCACACACAGCGTATATATATACATATATATATCAGTTTCTTGTTGCCGCGTGTTCCTCTTCAGGAGTCCGGCTCTGATCGGCTGCTTCGTCGTAGACAGGAAGTACTTCGAGGAAATCGGACTGCTGGACGAAGGCTTGGAAATCTATGGGGGCGAGAATGTGGAGCTGGGTGTCAGGGTGAGTGATGATCTCTCTCTCTCTCTCTCTCTGCCGACTGCAGCTAATGAAGATAATGGCCTCTCTCCTGACAGATTAACAACAATAATGATCTCCACTGCTTTTGGCAGGACGCAGAGGAACGACTTATCAAACCGATTTCTGTTGCATGTTCGATTGTGGCTGGGACGTCTGGGCAGAGCGGGGACGCCGCTTTAAATACACGGGGATTAGTCCGATCCTGGTGCGTTCACATGCAAACACAGGGCCACGGCGGGAATCGAGCCCCCGACCCTGGAGGCGTGAGGCGAACGTGCTAACCACCAAGCCACCGTGCGCCCAGTTACACGAGCACGTTTCAAGCCCCGCCCCAAGTGCGATGGGTTTTTTTGTTTTGTTTTGTTTTGTTTATTTTTTTTTTGCGTTTTTTGGTTTATTTAACAGTTATGCTCAGTGTGGAACCGTAACAAACGAACGAACCGTTTAAAAGAATCGATTTCCATCTGATTCGGGGTCATAGGTGAGAAAAGTGGGCAAAAAAAATCAAATCAACTCATTTCAATCACGTTTTCATTTCGGAGCAGTGTTAAAGCAGAGCGTCGTAATCTGTAACAGGAAATAATTCAGCACGTATAGCGCTGGCGGTATTATGAGGGTAAGTTCAATGAGGACCTTAAAAGTGTTACGTAAATTGGAATCGGATCGAGTGGACGCTCGTACGGAATTACGTAGGGGAAAAAATACACACGCGTATGACACCTCTTTGCAACGAGCAATACGAAAATGTCAATAAATAAATAAATAAATAAATAAATAAAGGGTTCCTCTCTATCATCGCTCTGAAGAATCTTTTCTGGCAGCGTTATTTTTCACCGTGCGCGCACATTAAGCTCGATCCTTTTATGCCGTGCTAGTCGTTCCGAAATGAAATCCATATCAGTGTGATATAAAGTCTGAACTGTTTGTTTCTCGGAGAGAACGCATTGCCTCCATTTCAGCCACGTTGCCTCCATTTCAGCTTCATTTCATCAGTTTGTTTCCTTGCGTTTTCTACGCAGGCGGTAATATATTCCATCTGAAGATGTCCTTTCACTCCGAACTCGAACGCTCGATCCGAACGGTAAGAGGAGTTGGCCGAGTCCCTTAGGAGAGCTAATAATAGATAGTCAGAAAGCGTTATAAACCAGAGCACTGCGAATACTCGTGTTTCGGATTCCATAATAATCACGTTGTGTAATAATCACGGCGCCACACGGTGTTACACGTACACGTACACGCTGCTTTTCACGGCAGGCAGCGGCGGAATCATCAGTCTCTCTAAAGAGACGAGGAGGAGGAGGAGGATGCGGCTTCTGGACCCCGAACGACACACTTTTACCATTTCTTTTCCTCGATAATGGCCCGCTGATTGTTTTCCTGTGGAAGCATCGTGGGCTTTTTTTCTTCCCCTTCTTGTTCTTCTTCTTCTTCTTCTTCTTCAGCTGGCTTTGCGTATAAATGGAGGTCGAATCGTTTTGATTGTATCAGAAAAGTCAACATGGTGGAGCCAGATTCCCTGACCGTGGTCCTGAAAGCAGCGGCAGGCAGCAGGTTCGCAGTAGGAAGGTGACCCTCACCCTGAGAGTTAAATGTTTCCGCGACTGTTTCAATGACTTTAAAAAAAAAAGAAAAAATCTTAAGACCTTCCTTGCATTCGGCTTCAGCGGGCCTCGTACTAATTCTGTCGAATTCTCATCGACGTCCCTGTTAAATTACGATCCAATTTTTGCAGCAGCCCGAATAAATCAGATCTCACAGATGCCCCTGTGTTGCTGGATGAAACTTTTATTGTGCGTGCGTGTGTGTGTGTGTGTGTGTGTGTGTGTGTAGAGAGAGATATTATAGTGTCAGACTCCCTCTTGGGAAGAAAAAATACAGGGTCATAGGTATTTTTATTTCCAGCACCAGTGTCTGAAGGACAATGAACAGCTCCGTGTGAGGCCTCGCCCTCTTTATTCCGTTCCTCTCATCCTTCTTATCACCCGCGCTCTTTTTTTGCAAAAATTTATTCCTGTTTTCACCTCTCGCGCTCTCAGAGTCTGAGGGTAAAGGGTTCACTGACTGCCGATGAAGCCGCGACACGATGATTTAGAGCTTCTGTGCAATCAGGGACAGATGCCGCCGCTCTTGTCATGTCGTCTTTGTGGGAGACGATGCTGAGTAAAGTGGCTTTCCCTACCGCGTGCTGGAGCTCTCACAGACGAGACGTGAGCCGGGAGCAAAGCAGCGTACTTTTGAAGAGATTATTATTTTTTTTAATTGTATTAGCACCTCCATTTCGCTCGCCCGGAGAACGCGAGGTGGAATCCTAGAGCCGAGGGAGCAGGGATGGTTCTCGTTCTCCCTCTCTCTCTCTCTCCCTCTCTCTCTCTCTCTCTCTCTCTCTACCGTGTCAATCACACCGTTACTAGGCAATCGTGGATGTCTTGTATGTGGAAGAGGGCGGATAGAGCTTTGCTCCGTGGGTATGATATAAACACGTGTTCGCCTACACCTCTCCTGCCGGTAGCTCTCGCATGATATAGAGAGCTAAATCATGGCCAAGAAATTAGAGCGAAAATAAGGGGCGGAAAACACTTCTGTTTATTTATTTATTTATTTTTCAAACAGAGCAGTGGTTCTCATCTGTTTCCGTGTCCGGTTGTGACGCTCAGAAAACGTAGGTTGGATTTCCCAACGCCGTCCCTCTGGACACGTCCCAAATCACACTACAACAACCCCCTTTTGTAAACATGTTGCATCGCTACCTCTTTGTTTGCTTGCTTATTTATTTATTTATTTATTTATTTTTAAAAATCATGAACTATTTCAGCGTCTTCAGATGTTCTTCGTTCGTTCGTTCGTTCGTTCGTTTTTAATCCCGTCGAATTTTGCACGATACACTGTACGACACATGAATCTTAATATCTAAAATGCGAAATACCTTCTATTTTTTGTAAACAACCTTGTGTACAGTTTTGTTTTGTTTTGTAAATAGCGATATCCTCGAAACGTACGAAGTCGACACGTTTAAAGGAGGTCAAAAAACCCCGCCAGTTATCTTTTCAAAATCTAAAGCGTCGAGTCTGGCACAACAATTAGTTAATTGTTGTTGTTTTTTTTTTTTACAGTTATATTTATAAACTTAGTAAAGATATACTGGTGACTGTGAGTAACAGAAGTCTATACAGTAATTGCTGTTATTTGGAGGTGATTCACATGGACGTGTTAGACAAACCTGGAACACCAGGGGACACTGACTGGCCTGCCAAAATCCCCGGACCTCGATGTCGTAGAAAACTTGTGAGTTTTCCCTCCCCGTATCCCAAAATAGACCCGACGTCGTTCTTTTACGAAGGTCCGTGTGAGTCACTGGCGCCGAATCATTGTCCGAGAGAGCGAGGCGAAGTGAGTCGGCGTGACTCCCTGAAACGAGTCGTTTCTCAGAGCACTGAATCGAATTTCATCTCCTGGAAACCAGTGAATCGCGAATCGAATCGACTCGCTGATTCACACGCCTAGAAAACGGCGCGACGTCGACGTCGCGCGGTCCGAGTCACGGCGCGAGAGTTTCTTCTCGAGTACCGTGTGTACGTGCTCGCTCGAGCAAAATGAATGAGTGACACTTCACTATATATGAACTGATGTTGTTTGGAATCAGTATTGGCACGGTGCAATAAACTTGATTGAATCAGGGTTTGGGAGTAAATGTTGAGTGACAGAAGCTCCCTGTTTAGTCAGAGAGCAGAACAGATCTCTCTGTAGACCTGGCCGCTTGCCGAGTACTCGCACACACACACACACACACACACTGCAGCATAGACACATCACCATGCTTTAACCAAGCCGTGGCATCTTGCATTTTTGTCTATGTACGTTTCAAATATTTCAGAAAAACACGAAATCACGCCATGTTCCGAACCCTTTTCCTTAAAGGACAACTCACGAGACGTGAGCCAGGCTAGAGTCAGGAGAACACTCGGTGTTAATGTTTCATTCCAGTCGCACCACATGCTCCCGTTCGAACACCGGGAGAACTGTGAGAACTTGGGCTTGACTTCTGGTTGTCTTCAGCTTTGCGCTAAGAAGCCTGACCCCCCACTGTCGAGTCCTGAGTAGGAGCTGTTCATAGCATGGAGGACACAGGGAGGCGGTGCGTGCGTAAACCCTCTTCACTAGTAGAGGACGAGATGTATAACTGTCCTGCTAGGAAGAAAGCGGAGCTTCAGGTGTGGTCTTTCTCTCAAACTACAGCTGTTTCATCTCTATTTTTCCGAGAGTGCCACTGAGCGTTTTACTTTTTTTTTTTCCCTCTTCTGAAAAATCAATATTGAGACACCAAGCTAATGTTTGCTGTTAAAAGTGGCAAGCTAGATAATTAGCCAGAAAGCTCTGAGGGGGTTACAGCAGGGATCCTGGCCGGTGACCTCATTTTAAGTGCTTGAAAATTGGCGCTTGTTGGATGCGGTGCCGCTGTGGTCTGGTGTAAAATGGGCTCGAGATAGAAAAGGATTGGAATTGCATCCCTCCATCCATTTTCCATACCGCATTTCCTACACAGATTCATCGGGGAGCCTGGAGCCTATCCCAGGGAACTCGAGGCACAAGGCGGGGGGACACCCTGGACAGGGCGCAGACCCATCGAAGGGTACATCCGCATACACTTTGACACACCACGGACAATTTGGAAATGCCAGTCAGCCTACAGTGCATGTCTTTGGACTGTGGGAGGACCCGGAGGAAACCCCTAAAGGACGGGGAGAACGTGCGAACTCAACGCACACAGGGCGGAGACAGGATTCGATCCCCCATGCCCGATGGTGTATTTGGTGTGCCCCATGCTCCCTGGGATAGGCTCCACCTTCCCCGTGACCCTGAAGGAAGGATAAGCGGTGTAGAAGATGGATGGATGGATGGATGGATATTTCTAGCTGTTGAGACTGATTTCAAACTTGACGTAGTCCTGTTCGAACGGCAGATACGTTTGCAAGTTTTAGCATTTTATTTCTAAAATGATCCACTGATAGAATAAGACAAATGTACAGCTTGAAATAAGTCAAAATGCCTAAGAGATCGGATTAATACTCGTCTGTTTGGTTGACCGTAAGCGTACAACAGAAAACACTGGATAAATTTGGCTATGTTTAAGATACACGCTATGGCCAAAAGTATGTGGACACCCGAGCATCACAAAAATATGCATTCCTTCTCCTTATCCTGTAGCGTTAAGATCTCCCTTCACGGAAATTGAGAGGGCCAGACTTGTCCCAGCGCGACAACACCCGTGCGCACAAAACGAGGGGCCTTTGGGACGCCTTTGGGACGAACTGAAGCGCCGACGTCAGCGGCCGATCTCACTAACGCTCTCGTAACCGAACGGACGCAGATCCCCACAGCCACGCCCCAAAATCTAGCGGAGATCCTTCCCAGAAGAGTGGCGCTTATCATAACAGCGAAGAGGTCCTAAATCTGGAATGAGATGCACATATACGTGTGATGGTCAGGGATCCACAAACTTTTGGCCATATAATGTCTTTTCACTCGAAAAGATGACTTTTTTTTTTAGGTTGGAACGTAGCAGACGTAGATGGACAGCAGTTTCAGAACAGCAGGGTTTTTTTTTTTTTTTTTTTTCATAGTTCGAGTGTAATATATTCACAATAAATATTAATGTGAGTAAACTCACCCGACCTCACGTCCTACTCCACACGATCGTGTTTGTTATACTAGCTCCTCGACAGCCGGATGAACCTACCGCTCGTCATAGACCTTCCGAAGCGCGGGTCTGTGGTGAAAGTTTCCCGCTCGACAAGAACTTCGCAGTGGTACTTTGTGAGAACTTCTCTTGTGTGACTTCTCTCAGCGTGTGCGTCCTATCAGTACGGAGCAGAGGAAGTGCCGAGGGTTAGGCAGCCGTAACACTCAATCTCACGCTACACACCCTGCGTCTCTGCTCTCCCGTCGAGTCCCAGCTGCAGCGCTCTTTATTATACAGGAGAGTAGGAGCACAAAAGTTCCGCCTGGCTAGTCCACACCACATGCTAGTCCAGGAGTTGCCGTAATTCACATCGAATGAAACGGCACTCGGCTGATGGGATGAGACGAGACCAGATGCTAGCGCCAGGACGTGCTTAAACGGGGAAGATACGAATAAAAGAAACGTCATAGCCGCTTCATTAGGAGAAACTGGAGTGAAGGTTCCAGTGTTAAAGATTGCCGTGGAATATCTCGATGAATCGATGAAGACGGGCCGTAAATATATTTGAAGGAAAAAAAACCTTGATTATACTAAACTACGACAAAAGCGTAGATACTACCGACTACATCCTTTGAGAGAGGGTTAGTTAATTAGTTAGATAGCAAGCTAGGCTGGTTAGTCAGCTGATACTAGTTAGGATTGGTAAGAGCTGTGTTGTAATATGGGGGGAATCTCCTCATAACCACTAGCGTGTAGCATCCACCTGGATGATGTGACGGCAGCCATAGAGCGCCAGAACTCCCACCACACACCAGCTATTAATGGAGATGAGAGATTGACGTAGCCAATTCTGATTATTAGAGGGCCGTGATCGAGAAGGGCCAATGGGGGAATTTCGTCAGGACGCCGGGGTTATATCCTTACTCTTTACTATTAGAAGTGTCCTGGGATTTTTATCGAGCACAGAGAGTCAGGACCTCGGTTTAACGTCTCATCTGAAAGACGGTGCTGCTTTTATAGTATAGTGTTGCCGTCACTATACCGGGGCGTTAGGACCCACACAGACCACGGGGTGAGCGCCCCCTGCTGGCCGCACGAATACCACTTCCAGCAGCAACCTTAGTTTTCCCCAGGTCTCCCATCCAGGTACCGGTCACGCTCAACCCTGCTTAGGTTATGACCAGATTTGTCATTATTTGTAAGTGATATGTGATTCCTCTGTGTGTTTGTGTAGGTGTGGCAGTGTGGTGGCAGCGTGGAGGTTCTGCCCTGTGCCCGTATCGCCCACATCGAGCGCGCCCACAAGCCATACACCGAGGACCTGACCGCGCACGTGCGCCGTAACGCCCTGAGAGTAGCCGAGGTGTGGATGGACGAGTTTAAGAGCCACGTCTACATGGCCTGGAACGTTCCGCAGGAAGTGAGTCCATCCCACACCGCTCATTTACCACTTACACACGCTCACACACCTGATCCCGTACGAATAGTTTCGACTCGTATAAACAGTGCCGCATCATGTTTTCAGAAAGCCGGCACTAATTTTATCCACTGGTAGCTTAGGTAAAGAGATTAGATTAGCGTAATCAGTTCCAAGCAGATGTTTATTTATTTATTTATTTTCTCCTGGCGTGTGTGGAATACAAATTCGACGCAGCTTGGTGTAATCTGCACGACGATGACAGAGCTCTCGGGAGACGAAAAAAAAGAAAGAGGCTACACTGAGAAATATGTGTTGTTTTTGTTTCGTGGTTTGTAGTCACTCAGAGCTGATCCTCTGTATTCAGGAGCCCTGGCTCAAATCGTGCATTTATCAGCCACGCAGCAATTAAACTCATCTGGAAGGAACAGAAGGAACAACCAATTCATCAAGCGGGCCCGTCGCTCGGCCGAGGCTTCGCCGCGAGAAGAAACGGAGACGGCGGGAGAAAAGCTCGGAGGCCGAGCAGCCCGGACGCGGTCTCGAAGCCCGTCGTTCTTCACAGCACCGAGAGAAAGCGTAAACAGGTTCGCGAGCGTAGAGTCGGCCGCCGACCTTAAGATCGGTCGGTAAGTGAGTACGTAGGTGCACCCTCGCGAGCATCCGAGCTTCACGGTAAAGCTGACGCGACCGAAGAAACGGAAGATCAGGATCGCACAGCCGCAGTTCGAAAACCCGTCCGTTTTCAAGAGACACAGGAAGTGGAGTGATGAGAGCGTGTAAAAAAAAGCGCGTAACTTCACGCTAACGAGAAGCAAAGATGTGTCCACTACCCGTCGGAAATGTTTCCATCCCTACTGTGAAGCGTCTGGTTTTTTGGGCTCCGCATATTCTTTCCTCTGTGCAGCTGCTGAGCCAATCATTGATGCTCACTGTGCTGCTACAGGCTTCGTATAAAGCTTCGTGGGACATAACTATATTATCATCCCTACACGATATTATCCAGTGAGGTTCATCACCAATCACATTATACGTTTTTGAGTTCGTTAACATGAAATGAAATTAATAGAATATAAATTTAATTATATATTAAACCATGTGTCGGGTCTTATATCCTAACACTACGATATACTGATATTATTTGTGAATGAAACATTATATTCGTTAATATGGTTAATATGGTTAGGAAAAAACTCCCTGAGACGATACGAGGAAGAAACCTCGAGAGGAACCCGACTCAGAAGGGAACCCGTCCTCATCTGGGTGACACCGGATAGTGCGGTTATAAATAAAATCCCTTGTATAACTGTGCTAATGCTACATGGGCAAATAGTGCGGCCGTGTAACGAGGAAAATTCATTACAGTTTTTACACGAAGTCCGTTTTGTCGAACTTCTCCACTGTTCACTGATGGAGACTCGAGCCTCTAGATCTGCTCGTTTACCTAAACAAAAAAAACTATTCAGAAAAAGCTCGACTAAACAAATACGTTTTCAGCCTGGACTTAAACACTGAGACTGCGTCTGAGTCCCGAACACTAACTGGAAGACCGTTCCATGACTGTGGGGCTCTATAAGAGAAAGCTCTTCCTCCTGCTGTAGCCTTCGCTAATCGAGGTACCAACAAATAGCCTGCACCTTTTGATCTAAGTAGGCGTGGCGGATCATAAAAGACCAAAAGTTCGCTCAGGTACTGTGTCGCGAGACCATTCAGTGCTTTATAGGTTAATAATAGTATTTTATCATCAATGAGAGATTTCACTGGGAGCCAGGGCGGTGTGGATAAGATCGGGGTGATGCGCTCGTATCTTCTGGGTCTAGTACGGAACCGGTTAATTAATATAATATGATCATATTAATGGTGATGATGAATAAAAAAGTGATTACATTACACTGCCCCATGACGTGTAAATGGAGGTTGAGACCTAGGCTAAACAAGAATCGAAGAACGCTAGGCCAGGAAACCAAACTCGAGGAACAAAGTCTTGGCACGGTGATAACACTCAATACTTCGCGATGAACAACAAGACACGAGGGGTTTAAATACTAAACGAAATCTATTATACGGCTACTGTATGTTGTGTGTGTGGCGATGTTCTCTGCGTCTTTACGATCAGCTTTTATAACAATATACCCGTGGACCTGGGAACCGCTCAGGTGGACGAAACGTCCTTCACCTACAGTTCTTTTCAGACCTAACGCCACTCCAACAGAAGTAACGTCGAAGCAGCACTCGTCTTAAACATGTCCATTATAGTTCTGAGCCAAACTTTCCATTTGCTTCCATTTAGAGGCCTAACTTTTATCTTAATGCAAATCCATTAACTACAGACACTCACGAGTATCTCTTTATATTTGTGTGTGTGTGTGTGTGTGTGTGTGTGGTTGTATCCGTATGCGTATAGGACTCCGGCATAGACATTGGCGATATCTCTGCGAGGAAAGCCCTGAGGAAAAGGCTGCAGTGTAAGACGTTCAGGTGGTACCTGGTGAACATCTACCCCGAGATGAGGATGTACTCGGACACCATCGCTTACGGAGTGGTGAGATGTCACACACGCCTCACGCATCGACTTTTCATTCACCACTCGCACACACGTACAGCGCTCTACTGTGACCGATTTCTTTTTTTAACCATCTTAATTAAGGGTGCCAATAATTCTGCGCATATTCTTTCCTCTGTGCAGCTGCTGAGCCAATCATTGATGCTCACTGTGCTGCTACAGGCTTCGTATAAAGCTTCGTGGGACATAACTATATTATCATCCCTACACGATATTATCCAGTGAGGTTCATCATCAATCACATTATACGTTTTTGAGTTCGTTAACATGAAATGAAATTAATAGAATATAAATTTAATTATATATTAAACCAAGTGTCAGGTCTAACACTTATATCCTAACACTACGATATACTGATATTATTTGTGAATGAAATATTATATTCGTTAATATGGTTAATATGGTTAGGAAAAAACTCCCTGAGACGATACGAGGAAGAAACCTCGAGAGGAACCCGACTCAGAAGGGAACCCGTCCTCATCTGGGTGACACCGGATAGTGCGGTTATAAATAAAATCCCTTGTATAACTGTGCTAATGCTACATGGGCAAATAGTGCGGCCGTGTAACGAGGAAAATTCATTACAGTTTTTACACGAAGTCCGTTTTGTCGAACTTCTCCACTGTTCACTGATGGAGACTCGAGCCTCTAGATCTGCTCGTTTACCTAAACAAAAAAAACTATTCAGAAAAAGCTCGACTAAACAAATACGTTTTCAGCCTGGACTTAAACACTGAGACTGCGTCTGAGTCCCGAACACTAACTGGAAGACCGTTCCATGACTGTGGGGCTCTATAAGAGAAAGCTCTTCCCCTTGCTGTAGCCTTCGCTAATCGAGGTACCAACAAATAGCCTGCACCTTTTGATCTAAGTAGGCGTGGCAGATCATAAAAGACCAAAAGTTCGCTCAGGTACTGTGTCGCGAGACCATTCAGTGCTTTATAGGTTAATAATAGTATTTTATCATCAGTGAGAGATTTCACTGGGAGCCAGTGCGGTGTGGATAAGATCGGGGTGATGCGGTCGTATCTTCTGGGTCTAGTACGGACTCTAGCGGCTGCATTCTGGACTAACTGGAGTTTGTTTACGCTCCTAATGGATCATCCAGACAGTAAAGCATTACAGTAATCTAATCTAGAGTTGACGAAAGCATGAATTAATATTTCTGCATCATGCAGTGACAATATATTTCTTATCTTAGAAATATCTGAGATGAAAGAAGGCTATCCTAGTAATATTATCAACATGAGCATCAAATGATAGACTGGAGTCAGTAATCACACCGAGGTCTGTTACTGCTGCACATGATGAAACAAAGTCCATCCAGAGTTACTGTTAGATCAGATATAAGTACTTCTGTCTTGTCGGAATTAAGCAAAAGGAAGTTAATAAACATCCAACGTCTTAATGTCTTTTGCACATTCCTCAACTTTATTAAGCCGGTGTCGGTCGTCTGGCTCAGCTGAAACATACAGCTGTGTTTCATCAGCATAACAGTGGAAGATAATTCCATGTTTATGAATAATTTGACCTAGAGGTAGCGTATATAAAGGAAAAAGCAGTGGGCCTAAGACAGAACCTTGAGGAATACCAAACTTTACCTCGCACGGAGAAGTCTCCATTTATATTTGCGAACTGATAACGATCGGTCTAATAAGACCTGAGCCAGGAGAGGAGCGTTCCCTTAATGTTAAACATAATGTTAAACAACATATCTGTTGTATCAAAAGCTGCATTAAGGTCAAGCGACACAAGCAAGGAGACACGACCCTGATCAGAGGCCAGTAGTAGGTCGTTTACTACTTTAACCAGCGCCGTCTCTGTGCTATGATGAGGCCTGAATCCTGACTGATACATTTCCCCAATGTAGCTCTTGTGTAAGTACGAGCATAGCCGCTGCGCTACAACCTTTTCTAAGATCTTGGAGATAAAGAGCAGATTTGAGTCCGGTTCTTTAAGGTCAGTTTTTTTAATCGGGTTTAATAACGGCTAGTTCAAATGATTCAGGTGCAGAGCCAGCGTCAAGGGAGTCCACACGTGTGAATCCACACCGGCACCTCTCGGCCAATCAGATTCGAGAATCCACAGTCCTGCCGCTGAGGTTTTAGAATCGAAAGTTTCTGAAATAGCACAGCGGAGCGCAGGTGTAATATTTACAAGCGCGAGGCAAGAGGACGCACGTGCCGAGTCATTACGTTATGGCTTTTCTCAGAACAAACTCCCAAGCAGACACCGCAATCAGAGACGGGAGAGTAATCCGAATCCTGAACGCAGGCCGAGGTCGAGACACAGAAGCAGTAGAGGCGTCGGGGGCAAGTGGGGACCGTGAGAGCAACGTTAACACCACAGCGACTCAACACACACACACACACACACACACACACACACACACAGTATGTAGGTGACATAACAGCAAGACACGTGAAGGTCACGTGACAGAGGCAGATGATACATTTTTTATTTTATTTTATTTTTTTGTTCTTTTTTAATATTATTTATTATTATCGCTTTTTAAATAAATACAAATTGTATTTTTTAAAAAGTAAAAAAAAATAAAGAAAATCAATTCCATTTCCATCGTGTCGGAGAATCGTGCTACGATATCGCCCAGCCCCAGTGAGGTTAGCACCAGGGCTGAGCGAAATGATGATATACAATCCCTTCCGAAACTATCGGAACGTCAAGGCCAGTCCTTTTTTTTTTTCCCTTCCTTTTTTTTTTCTTCTGTGAACTGAAAACATTTGGGTTCGAGATCAAAAGACGGATATAAGACGAGCGTTTAGAATTTCAGCTTTTATTCGCTGGTATTTATTCGCATTTATATCTTTTAAACGGCATAGAACATAGCACGTTTTCCATCAGACCACCCAAATTGGCGAGCAAAAATATTGGAACACGCGACTGACAGGTGTTTCTTGTCACCCAGGTGTGTCCTGTGTAAAACGACGACGTCATGCGCGCGCGTATTACGCGTTCAGTGTGCAGGCATGCATGCGAGGACTTCAACTTTGAGGACGCTCAAAAATACAGGACTGTGTCCGTGCTGTTTATTCGGCGGGTTCATCCATGCTTCTCAATAATAAAAATCGATGCCGCCAATCCGCTTTTTGCGGACCCGCTTGAACGAGGATCGTTGCGAGAGCGTCGTGGTCTGTACGCAAGACTTTTCAAAAACGCGAAGGACGGACTTTTCCGTTTTTAGTCCATCGTCGTCGTGTAAACGTACCCTCGGCGTTCAGTTGCGCCTGTGGCGTCTGCTTTTGTTGTTAAAAAGGATACGCCAACATGGAGATCAGAGAGCTGTCTATGGGAGAAAAGCAAGCCATTTTAAAGGGTAAAAAAAAAATGAGGGAAACCAATCACGGGCGTTGCACAAACATCAGGTATAGGCAATTTGGAACGTCCTGAAAAAGAAAGAAACCACCGGTGTACCGAGCGACAGACACCGAATGGGTCTGATAAACAAATATCGTACTCAGTCATTAAATTTGTACATTTTTAAACAGATCGTCAGTGTTAGAAGTTGTAGAAAGTATCATCAAACTCAGTTTAAGAGTTGTTCATCTTTACAGTTTTAATGCTGTTTAACCAGCAGCTCATTCTCTCATCCATGCTAACGCTGCTCCTCTGACTAGCGCCAGATCCGGCTTTTTTACACACGCACGGCACCTGGAGTTTCGACTCCCGAGCTCCCGGATCAGTCGAAATCCGTCCGTGTGTTTTTTCCGCATGCGGCTCTCGACCCTATCGACCCAGCCCTGATTTTATATTCGTGCCGAATCGTGAACAGAAAACGTCCGCGTGTCTTTTCACCTCCCCCGAACCGTCGTGTCCTCACACGTGACTCGGCTCCGCGGTCGCGGCCCGTTCACCTCACGCCTCCGTGCGGTATTCCTCGGCGGGTGGACAGAATGGGTTAGTCTTATTAAAATGAATTCCGGGTTGTGAAAGAACTCTTGCCCTCATTACTCTGAGGGCTGTCAGTCAAACCGGAGTGTAGGAGCAGAATGCCGAAGAGCGGGTTTGCGCAGTCACACGGGACCGAGTATCAAAATTTAAAGGCGAATTTTAAAAAAAAGGCCTTTTGACAAAACACGGAGGAAACACGTGGATGCATTTCGTGCGAAATCCGCGCACCGAAATACGTGTTATACGTGTTGTTTAATACGCGAGGAATAAAACACCGTATGTTATGTATGCTGTTATAGGAAAATAATCAACGATGCTGTGGTGGATTATTTTCCAATGACGGCGCGTCCCGAAGTCTTTTATTCCACTTCTACAATGGCGACGTTCCAACGTGAATGACACGTCTTTTTTTTTTTTTTTTTAATCCATTTATAGTTACAGTACAACGTTGTGGACGTCGCTTCCTGTTAGCACTTCCTTTATAGCAGCTAGGAACGTTCCTTTTATGGCGAAACCACAGAACGTCCGAACGTGTCTGAAAGCGGAGACTCCTTCCAAAAATGCTAGCTAAGTAAATACCCGCCACACGAGTCCCTGTGGAAGTTGTCGCCATGGAAACAGTACCACATAAGAACGAGGGTATTAATACAGAGTCGAGAATTCAGCAGCGCTGTAGCCGGGTGAGGTGAATGCGTACGGGACTCTTGGCGTTTGAGAGAGCTAGGGATGCGATGTGCGATGTAAAGTGTTGTCGTTTAGCTTCAGGCAGGATGAGAGGACGTGATCCTACACAGTGACCGCTTCTAAAAAAAAAACCCAGCCCCGAGGCATGAGTTCATCGGTGAAGATGAGATTAATGTGTACGTGTGTCTGTGCTGAAGCTTCAGTCTCCCAGCAGTGAGCGTGGATTTGTGTCTGTCCTGTGTGCAGCTGAGGAACTCTCTGAAGAGCGAGCTGTGTCTGGATCAGGGGCCAGACACCGACAACGTCCCCATCCTGTACCTCTGCCACGGGATGACTCCTCAGGTGAGCGGTAATGTCTGTCTCTCGTTCTTTCTGTCTCTCCCTCGCTTCCTCTCAGTCTGTCTAACTTTCTGTATCTGTCTTTTTGTATCTCTCTGTCTCTGTCTTTTTGTATCTCTTTGTGTCTGTCCTTCTTTCTCTCTCTCTTTCTCTGTCACGCTTTCTGTGTCTCTCTGTCTGTCTCTTTTTGAATCTCTCTCTTTATGCCTCTCTGTCTTTCTCTCTTTCTGTATCTCTCTTTGTACCTCTCTGTCTCGCTCCCTGGATCTTTTTGTATCTCTGTCTCTGTCGCTCTCTCTGTACCTGTCTGTGTCTTTGTCTCCTTCTGTCTCTCTCTTTGTGTCTCTCTCTTTTTCTGTATCTCTCTGTGTCTCTCTTTCTTTATCTCTATGTCTCTGTGTTTCTGTATCTCTGTGTGTGTGTCTCTCTCAGTCTCTCTTTGTGTCTCTCTCTTTTTCTGTGTCTCTCTGTCTCTCTTTCTATATCTCTATGTCTCTGTGTTTCTGTATCTCTGTGTGTGTGTGTCTCTCTCAGTCTCTCTTTGTGTCTCTCTTTTTCTGTATCTCTCTGTGTCTCTCTTTCTATATCTCAATGTCTCTGTGTTTCTGTATCTGTGTGTGTGTCTCTCTCAGTCTCTCTTTGTGTCTCTCTCTTTTTCTGTATCTCTCTGTGTCTCTCTTTCTATATCTCTATGTCTCTGTGTTTCTGTATCTCTGTGTGTGTGTCTCTCTCAGTCTCTCTTTGTGTCTCTCTCTTTTTCTGTGTCTCTCTGTCTCTCTTTCTTTATCTCTATGTCTCTGTGTTTCTGTATCTCTGTGTGTGTGTCTCTCTCAGTCTCTCTTTGTGTCTCTCTTTTTCTGTGTCTCTGTGTCTCTCTTTCTATATCTCTATGTCTCTGTGTTTCTGTATCTCTGTGTGTGTGTGTCTCTCTCAGTCTCTTTGTGTCTCTCTCTTTGTGTCTCTCTGTCTCACTCCTTGCATCTCTTTCTGTATCTCTGTGTCTCTCTTCCTCTGTCTCTCGTTCTGTATCGCTTTCTCTATCTCTCTGTCTTTCTCTTTTTCCGTATCTCTCTGTGAGTCTCCCTGTCTCTCTCCCTGTCTCTCTTCCTATATCTCTGTGCTTCTGTATCTCTGCGTCTCTCTCTTCCTGTATCTCTCTATGTCTTTGTCTCCTTGCGTGTCTCTCGCTCTCTTTGTGTCCTCCTCTCTTTATCTCTCTTTGTGTCTGTCTCTATCTTGCTGTGTCTCACGTCCCCCCCCCTCTCTCTCTCATGATCATGTCCTTCATCAGTGTCCTGCTGTGTTGATCATTCATCTCGCTTTAGCATTAAATTCAGAGCACATTTATTTCCCCGTGTGAGAGAGCCGTCCTAAACATCCTAAACGTTCTAAATGCCTTAAACGTCCTAAACGTCACCTCTCGCGTGCTCAGGGTTTTTAACTCGGTAGGACCCCGTGCAAGTGAAGGGCATGTGTGTGTGTGTGTGTGTGTGTGAACAGTGATTTATTCAGTGTGTATCTGTTCAGAACCTCAAACCCATTCTCATGAAAAGGAAAAAAAACCCGTAAGATCTGATAAGTGTAAGATGTGTTAATTTAGGAATAATATCTCGCCGAATCTTATCTCGGGTGAGGAAATCCCGAACTGATATACCAGCTCCTGCTGTATAGATAGGAAACGACACCTCGGGAGCCGGAGCTGCAAAATAACTACATGTTCCTCGGCTACAAGCAGCTGCAGCGAATCAGCAGGTTCTGACCGTCACGTAAACACGGGTGGAACTGGACGCACGTGCAGTAAAAAGCGTCAATGAAGGAGACGGGAGGACAATTCCCAACCACAGGCAAAAACCCGGTCCAAAACAGGCGTGGGTCAGGCGGTCCCCGGACAGCACGAGCGAGGCAAGGCTACGTTCAAAAACCTTCGAAAAACCGAGAAACCATGGCAACGAAAGGCTCGGTATGGCTCCGGCGGCAAAACACAGAAATGATACTTCGAAGTGACAACAGGGGCGGAGACAGGACAGAAACCAGAACAAACACACCTGTCAAAACAAACACCGGCACGCTTCGGGCGGTTCAAACACCGCCACGCTTCGGGCGGTTCAAACTCCGTCACGCTTCGGGCGGTTCAAACACCGGCGCGCTTCGGGCGGTTCAAACACCGTCGCGCTTCGGGCGGTTCAAACACCGGCACGCTTCGGGCGGTTCAAACACCGGCACGCTTCGGGCGGTTCAAACACCGGCACGCTTCGGGCGGTTCAAACACCGGCACGCTTCGGGCGGTTCAAACACCGGCGCGCTTCGGGCGGTTCAAACACCGGCACGCTTCGGGTGGTTCAAACACCGGCGCGCTTCGGGCGGTTCACATGTGCTGTCACGCTTCGGGCGGTTCAAACACCGGCGCGCTTCGGGCGGTTCAAACACCGGCACGCTTCGGGTGGTTCAAACACCGCCGCGCTTCGGGTGGTTCAAACACCGGCACGCTTCGGGCGGTTCACATGTGCTGTCACGCTTCGGGCGGTTCAAACACCGGCACGCTTCGGGCGGTTCAAACTCCGTCACGCTTCGGGCGGTTCAAACTCCGTCACGCTTCGGGCGGTTCAAACACCGGCACGCTTCGGGCGGTTCAAACACCGGCACGCTTCGGGCGGTTCACATGTGCTGTCACGCTTCGGGCGGTTCAAACACCGGCGCGCTTCGGGCGGTTCAAACACCGGCACGCTTCGGGTGGTTCAAACACCGGCACGCTTCGGGCGGTTCACATGTGCTGTCACGCTTCGGGCGGTTCAAACACCGGCGCGCTTCGGGCGGTTCAAACACCGGCACGCTTCGGGTGGTTCAAACACCGGCACGCTTCGGGCGGTTCACATGTGCTGTCACGCTTCGGGCGGTTCAAACACCGGCACGCTTCGGGCGGTTCAAACTCCGTCACGCTTCGGGCGGTTCAAACTCCGTCACGCTTCGGGCGGTTCAAACACCGGCACGCTTCGGGCGGTTCAAACACCGGCGCGCTTCGGGCGGTTCAAACACCGGCGCGCTTCGGGCGGTTCAAACACCGGCGCGCTTCGGGCGGTTCAAACACCGGCGCGCTTCGGGCGGTTCAAACACCGGCGCGCTTCGGGCGGTTCAAACACCGGCGCGCTTCGGGCGGTTCAAACACCGGCGCGCTTCGGGCGGTTCAAACACCGGCGCGCTTCGGGTGGTTCAAACACCGGCACGCTTCGGGCGGTTCACATGTGCTGTCACGCTTCGGGCGGTTCAAACACCGGCGCGCTTCGGGCGGTTCAAACACCGGCACGCTTCGGGTGGTTCAAACACCGGCACGCTTCGGGCGGTTCACATGTGCTGTCACGCTTCGGGCGGTTCAAACACCGGCACGCTTCGGGCGGTTCAAACACCGGCACGCTTCGGGCGGTTCAAACTCCGTCACGCTTCGGGCGGTTCAAACACCGGCACGCTTCGGGCGGTTCAAACACCGGCACGCTTCGGGCGGTTCAAACACCGGCACGCTTCGGGCGGTTCAAACACCGGCACGCTTCGGGCGGTTCAAACACCGGCACGCTTCGGGCGGTTCAAACACCGGCACGCTTCGGGCGGTTCAAACACCGTCGCGCTTCGGGCGGTTCAAACACCGTCGCGCTTCGGGCGGTTCAAACACCGGCACGCTTCGGGCGGTTCAAACACCGGCACGCTTCGGGCGGTTCAAACACCGTCGCGCTTCGGGCGGTTCAAACACCGGCACGCTTCGGGCGGTTCACATGTGCTGTCACGCTTCGGGCGGTTCAAACACCGGCACGCTTCGGGCGGTTCACATGTGCTGTCACGCTTCGGGCGGTTCATGTGCACTATGATACTTCGGGCGGTTGCCGGAGCATTCAGCGCGAGGGTAATTTCATGACACTGACCAATCAGAACTGACTTCACACATTCTCCTCCAGATGCTAAAAACTGGCCGAGTCACAGCGAAGTGCCGCAGCATGTGTGCTGGTGGAGTTCTGAAAAACGTCTCATTCTTCTCTCAAATCCCTCATAAACTCCACTCATTTATATTTCAGCATTTATTTTAAACTCACTCCAGGATTTCACTTCCCTGTGCACTATTTAGACGCCTCGAGAATTCATGGAGACAGCGTCGTCCCTGCCCAGATCAGCTCAGATCTCTCTCTCTCTCTCTCTCTCTCGCTCTCTCTCTCTCTGTCTGTCTTCCTCTTTCTCTCTCTCTCTCTCTCTCGCTCTCTGTGTGTCTTCCTCTCTCTCTGTCTGTCTTCCTCTTTCTCTCTCTCTCTCTCTCTCTGTCTGTCTTCCTCTTTCTCTCTCTCTCTCTCTCTCGCTCTCTGTGTGTCTTCCTCTCTCTCTGTCTGTCTTCCTCTTTCTCTCTCTCTCTCTCGCTCTGTGTGTCTTCCTCTCTCTCTCTCTCTCTCTCTTTCTCTCTCTCTCTCTCTCTGTGTCTTCCTCTCTCTCTGTCTGTCTTCCTCTTTCTCTCTCTCTCTCTCTCTCTCTCTCTCTGTGTCTGTCTTCCTCTCTCTCTGTCTGTCTTCCTCTCTGTCTGTCTTCCTCTTTCTCTCTCTCTCTCTCTCTCTCTCTCTCTCTCTCTGTGTCTGTCTTCCTCTTTCTCTCTCTCTCTCTCTCTCTCTCTCTGTGTCTTCCTCTCTCTCTGTCTGTCTTCCTCTTCCTCTCTCTCTGTGTCTTCCTCTCTCTCTGTCTGTCTTCCTCTTCCTCTCTCTCTGTGTCTTCCTCTCTCTCTGTCTGTCTTCCTCTTTCTCGCTCTCTCTCTCTCTCTCTCTCTCTGTGTCTTCATCTCTCTCTGTCTGTCTTCCTTGCACTCTCTCTCTCTCTCTCTCTCTCTCTCTCTCTGTGTCTTCCTCTCTCTCTCTCTCTCTCTCTCTCTGTGTCTTCCTCTCTCGCTCTCTCTCTGTCTGTCTTCCTCTCTCTCTGTCTTCCTCTCTCGCTCTCTCTCTCTGTCTGTCTTCCTCTCTGTCTCACTCTTTATTTCTCCCTCTCTTTGTCTCTGTTTCTCTGTTTCTGTCTCTTTGTCTCGCTCTCCGTCTTCCTCTGTCTCGCATTTTCTCTCTCTGTCTTTCTGTCTCACTCTATTTCTCTCTGTCTCTCTCTGTCTTTCTCTCTCACTTTTTATTTCTCTCTGTCTCTCTCTCTCCGTTTCTTTGGCTCCCTGTTTGTCTTTCTCGCTGTCTCGCATCTCTCTCTCTCTCTCTCTCTCTCTCTCTCTCTCTCCCTCTTTGTCCTGCTCATTCTGTCATTTTCTCGGTCTCTCTCTCATACCCAGTTTATTGTGGAGAGGAGCTGCACTGTGTGTGTGTGTGTGTGTGTGTGTGTGTGTGTGTGTGTGTGTGTGTGTGTGTTTGTTCAGAGCAGATATGTGTGAGCAGTGTCTGTGTAGACACTGGCTGATAACAGTATATACATTGGCAAGAAAAAGTATGTGAACCTTTTGGAATGTCGTGGTTTTCTGCATAAATTTGTCATAAACTGTGACCTGATCTTCATCTAAGTCAAGGGTACTGACAAATACAACGGGCCTAAAATAATAACACAAATTCCAAAGGGTTCACATACTTTTTCTTGCCACTGTATACGTGTGCGTGTGTGAAATGTTTGAGTCAGAGGCACGGAGCCGCAAACCTACCTGAAAGACATCACTGTGCTGGTGCGTGCTCCGTGTTTCAGGACACACACACACACACACACACACACACACACACACACACACACAGAGAGAGAGAAATAGAAATAGTGATATCAATTATGTTCTCCATTAAACAGGAAGACAGGGGGATCTTGGGAAAGAGCTGAAACTGGAGACTCCTTCCGAATCGAGCATCTGCAGTACAAGTCCCTGTGTGTGTAGCTACTACACAACCACTAGCATAGGAATATAAACCTGTTCATAATTCAATCGGTAAATCACACAGGAACCTGTAGACGAACGAGATGAAGCCATTTTCAGCACTGGTTTGGCTCAGAGCGAAAGGCAGGTGTGCCAGATGTTCTTCAGACCCTCGGGTGTGCCCCCAGGTGTTTGCCATCTGCGGTGCCAGGCTGCGTTCCGCGTGCTGTAAACAGATGCCGTTGCGAACGTCCTTGACACGGCCGTTCGCAGGAAATAACCTCAGGAACCTCACGTTCCCGTTGGACGCGTGACTCATTCTTCTCCTTCCGTAAGACACGTCACGTCCTGCCGTGACCAATCCTGCTCGGGAGACACAAAAAAACGGCAGTATTTTTAGCGCACTGGCTCACTCTGTGGAAAAAGTCATTCTGGGATGTTTCCTCAGAGAGAGAGAGAGAGGGAGATGAATCGAGCAAAGCGAGCAGGTTGTAGTGGAATATTTGCTCTTTTTGATGGACGTTGTCATGGTTACACGTGTAAGGGCTGAACTGCTCCAGTTTTTTGCGATCTGTGTGTTTTAGATGGCGGTGACACGGTTCTTCTAATTAGCTTCTCTGCATTTCCATCTGAAAAGCACTTCAAAACACCTCACAGTGATGTGTGTGTGTGTGTGTGTGTGTGTAGCCTTGCGTCATTTTTTATTTAACCGTTACATCCTGTGTGGGTCCGGACGACCCGTTTTATATTTCTCATTTTGACTTGAAAGAAAGAAAGAAGGCAAAATAATCGTTATAACTTTTTTTAAAAAAATGTTTGCGATCAAATGACAAGTGCGAAAGTGCGTGTACACGGTGCATCCGGAGAGGATTCACAGCGCTTCACTGTTCCCTCATTTTGTTATGTTACAGCCTTATTCCAACATGGATTCAATTCATTATTTTCCTCAAAATTCTACAAACGATACCCCATAATGACAACGTGAAAGAAGTTTGTTTGAAATCTTTGCAAATGTATTAAAAATAAAAAACAAAAAAAGCACATGTGCATAAGTATCCACAGCCTTTTGCTGTGACACTCAAAATTGAGCTCGGGTGCATCCTGTTTCCTCTGATCATCCTCGAGATGTTTCTACAACTTGATTGGAGTCCACCTGTGGTCAATTCTGTTGATTGGACATGATTTGGAAAGGCACACAGCTGTCTGTATAAGGTCCCACAGTTAACAATGCATGTCAGAGCACAAATCAACAAGCCATGAAGTCCAAGGAACTCTCTGGAGAGCTCCAAGACAGGATTGTATGGAGGCACAGATCTGGGGAAGGGTACAGAAACATCTCTGCAGCATTGAAGGTCCTAATGAGCACAGTGGCCTCCATCATCTGTAAATGGAAGAAGTCTGGAACCACCAGGACTCTTCCTCGAGCTGGCCGCCCGGCCAAACTGAGCGATCGGGGGAGAAGGACCTTAGACATGGAGGTGACCAAAAACCCGATGGTCACTCTGACAGAGCTCCAGCATGTCTCTGTGGAGAGAGGAGAACCTTCCAGAAGAACAACCATCTCTGCAGAACTCCATCAATCAGGCCTGAATGGTAGAGTGGCCAGACGGAAGCCACTCCTCAGTAAAAGGCACATGACAGCCCGCCTGGAGTTTGCCAAAAGGCACCTGAAGGACTCTCAGACCAAAGATTGAACAAAGATTGAACTCTTTGGCCTGAATGGCAAGCATCATGTCTGGAGGAAACCAGGCAACACTCATCACCTGGCCAATACCATCCCAACAGTGAAGCATGGTGGTGGCAGCATCATGCTGTGGGGATGTTTTTCAGCGGCAGGAACTGGGAGACTAGTCAGGATCGAGGGAAAGATGAATCCAGCAATGTACAGAGACATCCTTGATGAAAACCTGCTCCAGAACGCTCTGGACCTCAGACTGGTGCGAAGGTTCATCTTCCAACAGGACAACGACCCTACGCACACAGCCAAGATAACGAAGGAGTGGCTACAGGACAACTCCGTGAATGTCCGTGAGTGTCCCAGCCAGAGCCCAGACTTGAACCCGATTGAACATCTCTGGAGAGATCTGAAAATGGCTGTGCATCGACGCTCCCCATCCAACCTGATGGAGCTTGAGAGGTCCTGCAAAGAAGAATGGGACAAACTGCCCAAAAATAGGTGTGCCAAGCTTGTAGCATCATGCTTAAAAAGACTTGAGGCTGTAATCGGTGCCAAAGGTGCTCCAACAAAGTATTGATCAAAAGCTGTGAATACTTATGTACATGTGCTTATTTTGTTTTTTATTTTTAATAAATTTGCAAAGATTTCAAACTTTAGCAGTTCTACAAAACGCTTTACACTGTGTCCCGTTCACCCATTCACACACACCAATGGTAGCAGAGCTGCCATGCAAGGCGCTAACTTGTCATCGGGAGCAACTCGGGGTTCAGTGCCTCGCCCAAGGACACTTCAGCATGTGGAGTCACGTGGGCCGGGAATCGAACCGCCGGCCCTACGGTTAGTGGACAACCCGCTCTACCACCTGATCCACAGAGTACTAGCACGTTCCTAGCTTACCGAAAGCGCCAGCCTTTTGGAGTTTCTAGATTAGTAAATACTTTTGAATGTAAGGTCAAGTTTTTGATCCGAGACACAGTTCATGACAACAATCACGACGAAGGCAAAAAACGAAACAGAGCTCTTTGACACACAGAGCATTACATGGCTTGGCTCGGTGTTATTTATCTGCTTTGTTACACCCCAAATCGCAGACTGCACCCCTCACAGTCTAATTTGTTAACTGTTCCACAAACCCGCTTAAGATCTACGGGTGACGGCGCTTTTTCTGGCTACGCTCCAACCCTTTGGAACGCTCTTCCTCTCGAACTTAGGGAAGCTCAGACATATTTAAAGCTCAACTCAAGACATGCTCTTTTTAAACTAGCATTTGCTTGCTGATTTCTACTTTTATTATTATCATTATTATTATTATTATTATTATTATTTTTATTTATGGATTCCTGGATTCTTTTCCTATAACAACAGGAATATGACGTCCCTTCCATTACACATACATAGATTACTGTTCAAAGGGTGGTCAAGGCTTGGGGTCAGAGAAAATGTCCATTTGGGGTCGTTTGTCCAAAAATTTTGGAAACCGCTATCGCTGCAAATAAATAAAAAATAGACTGCATTTGCCGTGCAGTAAACATAAGACGAAGGTTAAACTTGATTTTCAGTATCCGCTGATTGTTAGCGTGATTGTGGCCCTGTTCCTGTTGTCGAGTTGAACAATGGCCGTTATTCCGAGTTCAAGCTTTATGTAACTAATAACACTCTTCAGTGTTTGTTTCTGTCCCCGCGGCTCTCTGGTTCGCTGCTAAAACACAATCACAGGCAACTATGTGTCTCTGGATGTGTTTATCAGTTAATGTGGCTTCTACTGGAGCCGAAAGTATCAAATATATATATATATATATATATATATCCCTGTTAGAATACACTCTCAGACCCCTGATCCTTTTTTTAAAATAAAAAAAAAAATGTATTTACTGTGGTTCAGTATTTTTTCAGGCATCCTCAGCTGTACAAACCTCAATCTTATCATTTAAATCCTAGTAATATTTTTCCCTTTATTAATAATCCGAGATTATACGTCGTAACTGTTTTGGTAGAGGGTCAACGTTATCACGTGCTCTGTCAGTAGCTCAGGTCTCAGGGACGTGTCTTGTCGTGGTGTTGTTTCAGAACGTGTACTACAGCAGCACACAGCAGTTCCACGTGGGGGTGCTCAGCCCCACCATCGACGACGACGACAACAAGTGCCTGGTGGACGTGAACGGGCGGCCGAGGCTGATCGAGTGCAGCTACGCCGCGGCCAAGCGCATGAAGCTCCACTGGCTTTTCACTCAGGTAACAGCCCTCGTAAGAAAACGAAGCAGCAGGGAGCTGATAACGAGCATGGTGGGAGGAGTGTGTGGACCCTCTCAGAGCTAATCTAGAACCCTCATTAGAGCCTTGCAGAGGGAAGCCTCGTACCACAAAAACACTCACACACGTTCCTTAGCTTCAGTCAGCTGTGAACTGTAAGTACATCCTAACGGCTCCCGCTGTCCCGGTTAGGTGCTTGGGCCCCGCAACGTCGCACCATAATAGAGTGCGCATCACATTAGCGGTATGAGTGAAGATGCCAAGCGGAGATGTAATTACAGCAGGTTATTATTATTATTATTATTATTATTATAATAATAAAATGACTTTCCATATTTTGAGGCAGAAATGAAAGCAACAGAAGATAATGACTCCTAATACCGCTTAACACAGCCGATCGCACCGTCCGCCACCAGCTAGATGACGGATTTGGTTTCCGTTGATGCATTTTTACAGAAAATATGAAGAAAAATAAATAAATGGTGGCACTTTTTTTTTCGGCTTTTCATAAATTAGTTTTGCATCAATACAGAATTACAGTTTCCTGCTGATACCATGTAAAACTCCCCAATCTTAAAAGAAATAATATCACGACAGCTTATTTTTTATAGCAAATCAATGTGTTGGTCTGGCACACACACACACACACACAGAATTAAACAAATTAGAGGATCTACAAGACAAATATTAAAAATGCAAAACAAATAAATACATAAATAAACAAATACAAATAATGTGAAGGAAAATTAATAATATATTAATATTATATATGTAATATAATATTCATAATAACAAATAATATGAAGGAAAATTATTATTATTATTATTATTATTATTATTATTATTTCTGTACTAATAAATAAATAACTACTCACTCACTGTCCACTTATTTAGGATGTCACATAAAGGAGGGGCAGTGGAGGCTTGACGGTTAAGGCTCTGGGTTACTGATCGGAAGGTCGGGGGTTCGAGCCCCAGCACTGCCAAGCTACCACTGTTGGGTCCTTGAGCAAGGCCCTTAACCCTCTCTGCTCCAGGGGGCGCCGTATCATGGCTGACCCTGCGCTCGGACCCTAACATGCTGGGGTATGCGAAGAAAAGAATTTCTCTGTGCTGTAATGTATACGTGATCAATAAAGATTTATTATTAATTAATGGTCAAAACAGGCAAATGGTCAGGCGATCAGCAAACAGGATAAACTAGACTAGACACTACTCAAGAAACGAGGACGAGAAACAGATTAAAACCATAAAGCTATGGATAAAGGCTTGGTACGCGACAGAGACGGCCACTGAGCGTAATACTTCGCGTGTGTTCAAAAAGTCTCTTATATATAGCGTGGAGTGAGTGAGTGAGTGTGAGATTGGAAACAGGTGTGTGTGCGATTAGAATTCCGGAGAAGGTGAACGTGTGTGGGAAGTGTAGTCCTCTTTGGCCATGTTTGTAGTCGGTGGTGCATCCTGGGAAATGGAGTTGCTGGTTTGCTTTGATGTGACATTGGAACTTTCAGTCAAACCTTCGAACGATAACTGAATTGCAGCTGAATTGCTGCTTCATGATTGGCTGGTTGGATATCTGCACGAGTAAAAGCAGGCGCACAGGTGTCCCACAGGCGTAAAGCGATGTACACATACATATGCGGTTCATTTTGGATATGCGTTTTAGCTTTATTGTTACACTTTAGGCTGAAACGCTGATGTCGCAGAAGGTCGTAGGGTTACGGACGGGAGGATGTTTCATATCACGTGCGAAGCCTTCGATACGGATCCGGACATCGCGGTCGCAGTGTTTCACCCGATCGAAATCAAATGGAGTCTCAGCCCCGAGTGTTGAGAGACATTGTTCACCGGAGCGCTAAAGAAAGCGATCGTACGTCACCAGCGGCATTCGTCCGAGCGCAGTAATTCTAACACGTTCCCTCACACCCAGCGCGTGTCGGGCGTGAAGCGTCCACCGCAAATCAGGGTGAATTGACACTGAAATGAGGAATACTTCCCAGGCAGATAAACGTGTGCGTGTGTGTGTGTGTGTGAGAGAGAGAGAGAGTTTGCAACAAGCAGAGAAGATTTTTTTTTACCGAAAATACAAAATTTCACATCTTTATACAATTAATGAGCTCAGCAAGAAATAAACAAACGTACATTATCACATCATAGGAACCCTCGAGAAAGAAACATCGCCTTGGGAGGTGCTGGGTTTTAAAAAAAAATTAAAAAAATTATTCTGCGTTTAAATAAATTTTTTTATCATCGTTGCCTTTTATTTATTTATTTATTTTTATTTTTATTTATTTATTTATTTTTAGGTTTGGTGACGTTCCCTTCTCGTTTCAGGAGAAAAAAAAAAAAGAATCCTTTGTCCGTGTTTTATCCTGAGATCTCCACGACGACTTGAATTTCTCTTTTCGCTTTCGTAGCCCAGATTGATTCGGTCTGCTTAATGTTCAGATACATATTCAATGATGAGGAACAAATCACATCAAGAAGGAAAAAAAAAGAAAGAAAGATAAGCAGCTTTCTCACCGAACACACTGAAACAGGCAATTACATTGCTGAGTAACCTGAAGGCTAAACTGATTTGCTCTGATTATGAAGCGAGCAGCAGGACGCCTTGTACTTCTCCACTGTAAAAAAAATAAAAATAATAAAAAAATAACAAAACAAAAACCTATTAATTAGCCTCGCAGTGAACTTGAACAGCTAAATTAATACGACAAGAACGCGGTCATTAATGAGCCGCTACACCAAACTGCTTACGGTATGTTTTTTGGAATATCTTAGGGGCATTTGAACTCGTTGTTTACTGAGGATGTGAGTAAACAAAATAAAATGACATTTTGACCACAATCAGAACGACACAGGAAACCTTCTAAAAAACTTTCTAAATATATATATATATATATATATAAATATAATATAATGTATTTTATATCATGTATTTTCTTAACAGTGTTAAGAGTTAGCAGATTCTGCAAGGGGTGTGCAAACTTTTGGGCACAACTGTGTATATATATATATATATATATACACACACACACACACACATATATATATATATATATATATATATATATATATATATATATATACAGTTGTGCCCAAAAGTTTGCACACCCCTTGCAGAATCTGCTAACTCTTAACACTGTTAAGAAAATACGATCGATCATAAAAAATAAATCCTCTGTTGTTTTGTTATTTAGTTCTGTCCTGAGGAAGCTATTTCACGTAGCAGATGTTTACATCCAGTCCACAAGACAAGATAATAGCCGAGTTTATCGAAATGACCCCGTTCAAAAGTTTACACCCGCCCGATGATTCTTAATCCCGCGTGTCGTTACCTGGATGATGGACGACATGATGTTTTTATGCTTCGTGATAGTGTTAGCGTTCACGAGTCCTTTGTTCGTCCTGAGCAGTTAAACTGCCCGCTGTTCTTCAGAAAAATCCTCCAGTGGGGAATCCTCCTCCAGCATGTTTACTTGTGCGTATTTTGAGCCCTGTCTGACAGCGGCGATATGATGTCGAGATCCATGTTTTCACACGGAGGACGACCGAGGGACCCGTACACGACTGTTACAAAGAGCCGGGGGGGTAAACTTTTGAACAGGATGATCAATGTAAATTGTCATTATTTTGTTTAAAGATTATTATTTTATTTTTTTTCATTTAGTACCGCCCTTCAGACGCTAAACAAAATAGTCACCCAGACGACAAAATATTCACCTGCAGTACATTTTGATGGTACAGTCCGTACTGTTTATTTCTGCAGTAGTTCACTTTGCGTGTTATGTTTTCATTCGGTATCAATTTTAAAAACTACCGGCTGATCAATATCGGTATCGGTATCGGTCAACCTCTAATAATAACATCATAATAGTGCATTAACATAAACCTGTGATTTGCCTTACAGCCTGAACTACTGCCCTGTTATATCAGATTAAAACTGACACCCGAGCAATGATTGGAGAACATTCTGGAATGAAGAATAAAGTTATATTGGTATGAAAGGAAAGGCGACGGTGAGGTCGGTAGCACGCGATGGTCAGCGGGTGTGATATCTGAGGCTTCACCGTTTCTCCAGGCGTCAGGATCCCACTGAGGAAAAACGGGCGGCGGATAAATATAGACGGAAATGAATTCGAACTTTTCACATCTCTCGTTTTTCTCAGTGTTGTTTCGCGAGCTCAGCCTCAGTGTCGTTTCGGGTGTTAGAGTGTAAGTCGCTGCAGCGTTCGCGATCCTGTAGCGTGAACACATGCTGAGATTTCGAAATGAATCTGAAATGTACTGGTGCACTACCAAAGAATGAAGAGTGGAATAAGTCATTTTTACACCCCCCCCCCCCCCCCCCCCCTCTCTCTCTCTCCACAGAGAGGCTCCATACAGAACAGGAAGTCAAAGCGATGCCTCGAACTTGTGGAGAGCAACGAAAGCGAGTTTGGCTTCGAGCTCACCGTCCAGAAATGCAGCGGACAGAAATGGACTATCACCAACCTGCTGCCTGGAAGCGCCTTGTAACGGGACGTGGAGAGAGTCGAGGACACTGGACACCTCAGAGCAGCCTGGATAATGATGAGGAGACCACGATGCACCTGGATGTCTCTGTTTGAAGTTGACATCATATGATAAATGTTAAACATTTTTATCCCTAGTTACTGTACGTGCGCATACGGATCAGCCACGTCTGGCAGCGTGGCCAGTGGAATACTGGTACATTTATCTAATATTTTCCTACCGTAAGATTATTGTATACCAAATATGATATAGCTAAGCCTATTTCTAGATGTTTTCACTCATTGCAAGCTTTATACCAATTATTATTATTATTATTATTATTATTATTATCCGAGCTATTTAGCAATTATTTATCAAAAATCCGCGATCCGTATTAAATCCGCGATTCCGATCCAATTCGATTCGAAGAATTTATATAACACTGAGCTGCTATTCCTCTTTATTCGCCGGTGACCAATGAGCATAGAGAGGTTGTACCACATGACCTCATACATGAAAAAGAGATGCAGTCAGATTCTCAAACTGATCTGTGTGAATAATATAATAAGCTAGCTAGGTGATTTCCCCCATAACTCTGAAATCAAAATGGACGTTTCGGGGCTTTCCGTACGAATAGTTCAGCTTTGAGGTTATATATAAGCTAGCGTGCTCCGAATCAACGGCAAAATCCACGTTTAGGAGATAGACGCGTTCAAAACACAAACCCTTTCTCTACAACCAATAGGGATCAAGAATTTCGATGACATCATTCTGCACTTCAGCTTCTCGTCAGATTTGAGAATCTGATGAGAATCAGCCCCCCCCCCCAACCCCCCCCCCCCCCCCCCCCCCCCCCCCCGCCATTGTTGACCAATCGGCTATTTTAAAAAGTGGGAGGGGCTACTCGATACGTCCCGCCCCGACCAACCGTTTCAGCGGAATGACGTCATCACTTCGAGTAACGCTCTCCGCATTTCAAGGCACTTCACGGGGACCTTAAAACGTTCCCTCTGTACATCATCATCCACAATTTAACACTTCCCCAGATTCTGAAGAAAGGACACTGAATCGAATCGTATCGCATCGTATCAGATCCAGTGCCGTCGTCAGATATCGAATCGCCAAGATGGTATCGTGCGGAAGCTTGACGTTTACGCCGCTATGATATAAGCAGTCATTGATATCACCGCTTTAACCGCGGTTCAACTTTGGGAGGATGCGTTCTCCTCTTACACACTGTACTGTACATCAATACCATCTTATCAGTGATTTTTGCTCAGGATTTCAGCATCCGCTGTACGGATGTCATCCGCTAGGGAAACGGAGCTACAACTGTCACGTACGAATGTATTAAATATACATATTGTTCTTTTGTTTTTTTTCAAAAAAAAAAAATCATGTCTAGAAATAGGCTTGTATTGTATATTATATTTGTTCTTTTAGGAAGAAAAATATCGGATAAATCTGCCTTTATTACAGATACGATATTCTGCCGTGGAGCCTCCACACCGTTCTACTTGGTATCATTTGGATTTGTGTTGACTCGGAGGTTTTACCGAACTCACCGCAGAGATTTTTTTTTTCCGTTGTTGTCGTTAACGCATCCGGTCCGTATTTGCTACCGTGTAGCAGGCTTTGGCAACCTTTCTTGCTGTATTTCTTTCCTTCTAGTGTCTCAGGTTCGTAGGTCGAGATTATTTTGGAATCGAGCTGTACAATTTGGGGACATGCCAATACGTTGGAATGTGTCCGGATACAAATCGACTATTTTATATCTTCATGTAAATCTCAGTATTTATATTATATGGAATTAAAAAAAAGAACAGATGGCGAGTCAAAGCACGGCTTGTTTATTTGGTCCGAGCGTGATGTTCAAATCTCGCCGTGATTAAAACACTCCCGACGGTAATTAACAGCCGAGTAACACGTCGACGCTGGCGGGTGTGCCAGCGTGTTTACGTGTCGAGTTCTCCGAGTGTCCTGTTATCCGGCAAGGTTCGATGCTAATCGGAGGTGTGCTGACGTGTTTATAGATCAGGATACACACATCTTATACCACTGATAGGATGATATCAGGAAGTTAAGAACGCTTACTTATCCGAAAACAACTCTTTTCCTCAGAGTGGATGTATTAGCTAGGTTAGTGCGTGGTACAAACCTAGCAGCGTTTTTTGATCGTTATTTTCTTCAGATTTTCCTCAAATTTTCCTATTAAATTACAAAGTAGAGATGTTACAAGGGAAAAATTAAGCTCGGAAGGCTGTAGCAGAGATCATCGGACCAAGTCAGGACCTGCTGTTTTGGAGACGCTCCGTCCCAGTCGTCTAGCCATCATAACGCTTGTCCACAACAACTTTGAGAACGAACCGTTCACTTGCTGCCTAATAAATGTATCCCACCCCTTGAGAGGTGCCACTGTGACGAGATAATCAAAATTTTATTTATTTATTTTTAAATCCTGCTGTTTAGGAAGTAAGTAAAAGTCGCTATTGTTTCCGATTTTTATTTATTTTATTTTGTTTTAAAGAACGCTACTACGGTTTCATAAGTAAAAAAAAAATAAGAGCTGCTAGCATTTCAGAAGTAATGAAGTCTCACATGTTCCACAGTTTCAGAATCTTAGCAGCTTGTTTGGATTTGCGTAAAGATCTATTTTTTATGAGGCTGCATATTTTTGCATAGCAAACATCCCGCTTCATTTCCTTCTCTTCGCCTCCCCGCTTTAACTCACAGATGCCTTCTGATGCTTATTTATCTTGTGCCCTACAAAAAAGAAGCATCTCATTTACAAACATGATTGTCAAGTTAAAAATGCCGTCCTTGAATTTTTCATGATGTTGGTGTGAAGATGAAGGAGGCGGAGAACAGACGCGAGGTCAGCGGCCCTGCGGGAACGATCTGTTTTCAAGAAGTAGGATCAAGGATCAATACTTCATTCAGCCATTCATCTTACCTCGCCCTTGCGAGATAGAGAGAGAGAGTGTGTGTGTGTGTGTGTGCGTGGGTACACGTCTCCTACTATTGCGTCACATGAAACTGCATTGCGTTTCTGTTTCATTCCTCCTTACCATTAGCTTAAGCGCTAATGGACTATCAGAGCGCCAGCTAGATAGGTCGAGAGAATATACCAACAAAGTCACGTGGTGACGTAGGCTGAGCTTCGAGGATGATAACCACAGTGGATATTCTCTCGGAGTTGTGTGAATTTTTGCCTAATTGAATTATTTTTAGACCTGTGCTAATCGGTGCTAGGCGGTGTTTAGTAATACCGCGCTAAAGCTGGTCGTTCCCCGTTAGCTTATGTGCCCCATGAGGCATCAAGCTGTCTGCAACACCAGAATGCTTTTGGAGCATGTGCAGAGACAGTTCCTGCGGCTTATAGGAATGCTGACTGCTGCCACTTCTGTGATTCCGCTGGGCCTGCTCCACCTCAGGCCTCTCTAGCGGTGGACACCGCCAGACATCATGCATCGATACAGTGGAATCGCTAGGAGTTCTTAATGGCGGGTGTACCACTAGGGGTCATTCCTTCTCGCCGGGAGGTGGTCACGACCAACGCTTCCCGCGTTTGGCGGAGTGCAACGTTGAATCACAGGGGTGTGTGTGTGGCCGTTGGTCTCCAGAGCAGTCCATGGACCACATCAACCTCTTGGAGTTACTTGCGGTCTTCTTAGCCCTGTGGTACTTCTTGCAGGATCTAGCAGGCCATCATGTGCTCATCCGGTCCGACAATACCTCAATGGTGTTCCACCTGAGCCATCAGGGTGGCACAAGGTCAGTCAAATTCTTGCGTCTCACTCACAGAATTCTCACCTGGTCTCTTCCCCGACTAGCATCCCTGACGGCGGTGCACCTCCTGAGTCGGACAACCAGGTAGCGGATGCTCTCTCAAGGGACCTTCTGCATTCGGGAGAATGGAGGCTTCACCCGGAAGTGGTACAGAGCATATGGCATCAATTTGGCAAAGCAGAGGTGGATATTTTTGCACCACTCAATGTCGGTTGTGGTTCACAAGGACAGAGATGTCCAGCCCACTGGGACTGGATGCACTGGCTCACAAATGGCCAAACTCCCTCCTATCCCATTGCTGTGGGAGACTACACAGGATCTCCCAGTGCAAACACAAGGTGCTCCTCGTAGCACCCCGATGGCCAGCCAGACCTTGGTTTCCCATGCTTCTGAGACCATTGGTGGGCAGACCATGGCAGCTTCCATTCTGGAAGGATCTGTTGTCGCAGACCCAGCCCGTCTGCAGCTCTGGATTTGGCCTCTGGGTCCAACCCTCTTCTAGCTGATTGTGAACCTGCTGTTGTTCATACTGTCATTAGCGCTAGAGCTGCATCCACACATCAGCCCTATGCTGCACGTTGGGATATGTTCTCTTCATGGTGCAAGAATCGCTGGTTAGACCCTGCATGCTATGAGATTCCAGGAGTGTTGAGTTTTTTGGATGCAGGCAGGGCTGCTTCTACATTGAAAGCATATGTTGCAGCCATTTCTGCATGTCATGTACCTGTTGATGGCTCTCCCCTTGGTTCCCATACCGTAGTGAGCAGTTTTTTGAAAGGTGTGAGGTGCTTAAGGCCAGCCAGCAACCGCCATTTTCCTGGGTGGGATTTACCGCTTGTGCTTGACTTTCTTTGTTTGCCAACATTTGAGCCCTTGCAGTGTTCCGACCTTAAGTGGTGGTCTCTGAAGGCTGCCTTTCTATTAGCCATTGCTTCCAATAAGCGTGTTAGTGAGTTACATGCATTGTCGGTTAGTGAGTTATGCATGCGTTGGTTGCCAGAGGATTCTGGCATGGTGCTGTGGCTAAATCCGTGTTTTCTTCCTAAGGTGCTGTGTCCTCAAGTTCTAAATCAGTCCATTAATCAGGCTGCATTTCAAGGCTCATCCGAAGCGACAGGGTCGAGGGATCTCCTCTTGTGTCCTGTTCAGGCCCTGAGGTGTTATGTGGACATTACTGTCAGTCTGAGGCAAACTGATCAACTCTTTGTCTGCTGTGGTGGTGCACAGAAAGGTGGCGCTGTGTCAAAGCAAAGACAGTCGAAATGGATTGTGTAAGTGCACTTTGGCATACCGAAGAGCTCAAAGGCCCTTGCCAGGAGGTATCTCCTGCCACTCTACTAAGGCCATATCTACGTCTTGGGCTGCCTTTAGGGGAGTCTCCATGGTAGAGATCTGTGCGGCTGCTACCTGGGCTTCTCTGTGTACCTTTGCGTGCTTCTACAAGGTCAGCGTGGCTGCCACGCATGCTGTGAGTTCAGTGGTTCTTAAGGGGAACCCTTGACCGGTTTTTTTGGTGAGTGGCATTCCTCATGACTATGTAGGTAGGAGTCATCCATTAGTGCTCAGGAGGATTGAAACAGAACGCTAGTTACAGAGGTGGTTCTGTGAATTACGGATGACCGCCAGAGTTTTGTCTCTTTGAATGCGCGAGAAAGGAATACCGAGGCTGAATGCTAAGCTCATGCGATCATTATCCTTGAAGCTCAGCCCACATCACCACGTGACGTTGTTGGTATATTCTCTCGAGCTATGTAACTGGCGCTGCGATAATCCATTAATGCTTAAGCACCATCCGGAATTCCCAGAACCGCAGTTACCTCTGTAACTAGCATCTTCTAGAATTCTAAACGTGTGTATAATCACATAAACGATGCACAACTTTATGTTTCACACATTTTTTTATATGTACTGCACATTTTTTTCAAGTGTGATTGTTTCACATGATTCATTTATTTTCACGTTATGACTTTTTCACAATTCATTTTCATGTGTGATTTTTACACGATACATTTTTTCATATGATTCATTGATTTATGTTCACGTGATTTTTTTTTCACGTGCTACATTTTTTCCCGCACGATCTTACAAAATTCATTTTCATCTGAATTTTTAAACAATTTGTTTGTTTTGACATGAATTTTGCACACGATTCATTTTTTCATGTGATTCTTTACACGTGGCTCATTCATTTCAATGTGATTCTTTACACAATTCATGTGTAAACATTACTATAATGTGATTCTGTTTAACGTGATTCATTTATTTTGACACAATTTTTACACATTCATTTATTTTCACGTGATTCTTTACACATGATTCATTTACTTTCATGTGATTTTTTTTTTTTTACACGTGATTCATTTACTTTCATGCGTTTCTTCTCACATGATTCATTCCAATGTGATTCTTTACATGATTCATTTACTTTCGTGTGATTTTTTAACGATTCGTTTATGTTCACGTGATTTCTTTAAACGATTCGTTTATGTTCACGTGGATTTTTTTCACACGATTCGTTTGTTTTGATTCCATTTTTACACGATTCATTTATTTTCACGCGATTCTTTACAGACGATCCATTCATTTCCCCGTGTGTTTTTAACGTGATTCATTTATGTTCACATGCAATATTCTTCATGTGATTCATTCAGTTTGATGTGTTTTTTTTTTTTTACATGAATCGTTTAATTTCACAGGCGTTGATTCAGTTATTCTCACGTCAATATGCATGTTTTTATTTTAAGATGTGACCACTTTCCACGTCATCACATTGTTCGTGTCATGTCACGTGTCGACGTGTGCACTTTCAGAGCATAACATGTTGAACTGCACGTTCACACCTTTTCCACGTGATCTCATATTACTCGTATAACCCCAGGTTTTTTTCCATACACATCTGATGACTGCAATTCAGGACTGTTTGTTTCTGGTCTCACAGTTGGACGGAACGTATCCTCTTTATTTGAGGAATAATCCTGGCTCACGCCTCGCAGTTTTCTTGGCTTTAGAGCATCTGTGATGAAATCTACATGAAGGGGAGAAGAGGATGAGAGGACGAGAGACAGCAATGCCAGACTCTGCAACCGTCACGCGTTAGCCTGCTGTTTAGAATGCTTTAATTTCCTTGACATAGCGACGCTTTTATGATTTATGCTTTCAGGTATTTTTTTTTCCCCTTTTCCCTCAGGAATCAGCGTGAGAACAAAAAACACCGGCAATAAGCTGGATAAAGTGCCTGTGTCTCTTCTGCCCCTATTTATATCTATTATTCAGGTGTCCCGAGGGAGAGCGACAATGAAAGAGATGACACACACACACACACACACACACAGAGCACTGACACCAGTAATAAAACATAAAAGAAGAAAAACCATCTCTGTCACTGTAAGTGATGAAGAACTGATAAAGCTCTGAATATATATCCAACATCCTCGAGAATATCCACTCTGGGGACTGAGCGAGTGATTTGCACAGATTTTTCATCATAAGATTCCTAACAAACGTAACATTTAAGTTCATTCACTGTGGCCTGTGAGATTTATTAAAAATACAGTCATTACTCAGAACCACAGCGGGGCCGAGCAGGGCGGCGGTGTTAATAGAGTTTCCCATCAAAAGCTAGGAGAAAAGACCAATTCAGAACACAGAATCTTTTTTTTTCCCCCCATAAGAGTTGTGTTTCGATGTTTCCGAGATTATCACACAACCTCACTCGCCTCAAAGACCTCTCAGTGTGCAGCGGATCCGCTCTGTCACGATGCTCCGAACACACACCTCACCTCACCTCACCTCACGATCACGCTAAAAAACAGCACGGATGTTGAAAACAGGTTTCCATGGAAACGTATCGATTCAATTATACTGAAAGGGTAACAACGTCGTTGTAATCTACGACGACAAAAAGAATCATTTGTATGAATATATACGAGTCAGTCGACTCAAAGCTAACCTAAAAGAGTCGACTCGCAGAATCGACTCGTCGACGAATAACGCGTTACATCACTAGTGGGCGTGGATTAAACAGTAGGTGTGTAAACCTCAGACTTAACTTCCATGCAGATCTTAACGAGACGATAGCACTGAATCGGCTATGATACGATATCGGTTCATAAAGGCGACGATTCGATTATTTGACAATACCGCGAATCGGATGTGATACAGCGCAATACGATTCCGATTCATAAGTTGACGATCCCACTGAATCTGCTATAATACTATTTGATTCTTAAGGCAATCGTTTTATATCTGACAATACCAAAGAATGCTACGATTCCATTTCAATTCACAAAGACGACAGTTTAATGTTCGGCGAAACCACTGAATCTGATACGATCCATATGTGGGTTTTTTTTATGTATCAGAATTACGGGCAAATAACCTTCGCTTAAAAATTCCTTGCTGTTTTTTTGTTTGTTTGTTTTTTACACACCAGTCGATAATAATCGATTTATGTTTGTTACCTAAATTCATGTGACGGCAGCCATGGTGCGCCAGAACACCCAGCACGCACCAGCTATTGGTGGAGAGGAGAGGATAGAGTGATGTAGCCCATTCAGAGATGGAGATTATCAGGGGGCCGTGATAGAGAGCGCCATTGGGGGAATTTCGTCCGGACGACACGTCATCGTCTTTATTTATTGATTGTTCAATTTAACATCCATGGAACAAGTAGGTTCCTGTTTCCATGTACTATATGCTATAGCAGCTATAAACAGTCATTCCTTCCTTATTTTCCTATAACCGTCCCAAAATATTGAGGCACGTCTCATGAAAATGTGTTCCTGAATTACAAAAAGTGAAAAGACTGTTTACCCGTAGCTGCTTTAAACATTAAAGGGCTTCGACATGGAGCCACAGTTTCTGTTTTCTGAATCGTGAATTGAAGTTCTATGGAACACATTTTGTACTATTCAGGAGCAACATTATTATATTATACCCTGTGTAGCGAGCGTGTGCAGCGAGCGTGTGGTGAGCGTGTGTAGCGAGCGTGTGTGACGAGCGTGTGGTGAGCGTGTGTGGCGAGCGTGTGTAACGAGCGTGTGTAGCGAGCGTGTGGTGAGCGTGTGGCGAGTGTGTGTAACGAGCGTGTGTAACGAGCGTGTGTGGCGAGCGTGTGTAACGAGCGTGTTTATTGAACGTGTGTAGCGAGCGTGTGTAGCGAGCGTGTGCAGCGAGCGTGTGTAACGAGCGTGTGTATTGAACGTGTGCAGCGAGCGTGTGCAGCGAGCGTGTGCAGCGAGCGTGTGTATTGAACGTGTGTATTGAGCGTGTGTAGCGAGCGTGTGCAGCGAGCGTGTGTAACGAGCGTGTGTATTGAACGTGTGCAGCGAGCGTGTGTAGCGAGCGTGTGTATTGAACGTGCGTAGCGAGCGTGTGCAGCGAGCGTGTGTAGCGAGCGTGTGTATTGATCGTGTGTATTGAGCGTGTGCAGCGAGCGTGTGTAACGAGCGTGTGTATTGAACGTGTGTATTGAGCGTGTGTATTGAACGTGTGTAACGAGCGTGTGTATTGAACGTGTGCAGCGAGCGTGTGTAGCGAGCGTGTGTATTGAACGTGCGTAGCGAGCGTGTGCAGCGAGCGTGTGTAGCGAGCGTGTGTATTGAGCGTGTGCAGCGAGTGTGTGTAACGAGCGTGTGTATTGAACGTGTGTATTGAGCGTGTGTATTGAACGTGTGTAACGAGCGTGTGTATTGAACGTGTGTATTGAGCGTGTGTATTGAGCGTGTGTATTGAACGTGTGTAACGAGCGTGTGTATTGAACGTGTGTATTGAGCGTGTGTATTGAACGTGTGTAACGAGCGTGTGTATTGAACGTGTGTATTGAGCGTGTGTATTGAACGTGTGTAACGAGCGTGTGTATTGAACGTGTGTATTGAGCGTGTGTATTGAACGTGTGTAACGAGCGTGTGTATTGAACGTGTGTATTGAGCGTGTGTATTGAACGTGTGTAACGAGCGTGTGTATTGAACGTGTGTATTGAACGTGTGTATTGAACGTGTGTAGCGAGCGTGTGCAGCGAGCGTGTGTATTGAACGTGTGCAGCGAGCGTGTGTAACGAGCGTGTGTATTGAGCGTGTGCAGCGAGCGTGTGCAGCGAACGTGTGTATTGAACGTGTGTATTGAACGTGTGCAGCGAGCGTGTGCAGCGAGCGTGTGTATTGAACGTGTGCAGCGAGCGTGTGTAACGAGCGTGTGTATTGAGCGTGTGCAGCGAGCGTGTGCAGCGAACGTGTGTATTGAACGTGTGTATTGAACGTGTGTATTGAACGTGTGTAGCGAGCGTGTGTATTGAACGTGTGCAGCGCGCATGTGTAGCGAGCGTGTGTATTGAACGTGTGTATTGAACGTGTGTATTGAACGTGTGTATTGAGCGTGTGTATTGAGCGTGTGTATTGAACGTGTGTATTGAGCGTGTGTATTGAGCGTGTGTATTGAACGTGTGTATTGAACGTGTGTATTGAACGTGTGTAACGAGCGTGTGTATCGAGCGTGTGCAGCGAACGTGTGTAATCTGGGGTTCACTGTTTCGGACGTTCAAACTGTGGCGTATCACCATGTCATATAGCTCATATTTATAGACACACACATATGACACACAGCTCCTCAGCAGGTGCTTGTATTTTCAGGAAGGTTTCTCAACCTAATGAGTCACCTCTGTGTGTGTGTGTGTGTGTGTGTGTGTGTGTGTGTGTGTGTGTGTTTTATATATCTTCCAAAGCAAATCTTCAGGAAATTAGACGTGGCATTAATTAGAGGTGGCATTAAATTGAAGAGTGAAGAAGAAAACCAAGCTGTCCCGATCAGTGCATGACTCAGCAGGAAACGTTCACTGCATAACAGTTTTTTTGTAAATAATTTTTTTTTAAATAAAGGTACAGTGTGTGTGTGTGGGGAAAGAGGGGGGGGCGGGGGGGGGGGGGGGGGGGGGGGGTATTAAACGGAGCCAGATTCCACTCGCTGTTTGTTTCGTCGTCCCTCGTCAGTGACCCGAGCGCATCTCGTCTCGTCCCATGTACGGCGATTACGCGATATAATAACAAAACTAAGTACTAATTCAGCTTCGTTTCTACTCTCACACGTATATTTCACACGATAAATGTGGAATAAATAGCAAAATAATCAACGATGGTGTGGAAGGATATATGACAGTCATTTGCTAGTTGTTTTTCCTTCGTTAAAGAATGACCCTTTATAGTTTTATCCGTTTATAGTTACATGTTAAGCTATCGCTTATGTTAGAGCAGTGATAAGACATTTGTTCCGTCACCGGTCGATCTTTTCATTTTTCTCTCTTTTTAGGTTAATGACAGCTTGTCATGTGACCTCAAAGTGTAAACTTTCCAGCGACAAAGCGCTCACACTGGAGACTCCTTCCGTAAATGATCTATAAACATCTCCTCACAGAAAAGTTCACCACGACGATCAACGACGATATGTTTTTCTTTGTTAAATAACATGACTTTTTTTAAATCCGTTTCCTGTCTACGTCGCTTAGGGAATGTAGCGCGGCCATCTGCCCCGTAAAAAAACAACACGGGAAGGACGAGGCGAAGTGATCCGACGGTAGGCTTGAATAAGTGGTAGATTTGTTATATAATAATCTCATAATGGGAAATATTACATAACATTTCCTTTATTCGAGATATGGTTCTTGCAGTTCTGGGAATGTTTTAATGATCAACTGAAGTCGAAACCTCGTTCTCTGTGAGCCTCAATGTGCAAAGTCCTCATGTATGACATAAAAAGGTCAAAACTGAATCTTTCATGAGGTGGCGAACACTGTCGCCTTTCTTTAAAAGTTAAAAAACGATGTGCCGGGGTGTTGGAAAACCCCCACCCCCCCCCCCCCATCTCAGAGTCAGGACTAGTCGCCATGGGAACGTGTGAAAATGTCCTCTGGGCTCAGAGACGACTGAGTGCAGGTGATCTGAAGATTAATACTCGCTGAGACTGACGCTTAACTACGCGCTCTGGGATTTATCACCTCGAACCTGCCAGGTGAATTGGATGAGAAGACATTAGTGCGGCGGCGTTTTAAATAATAGATTAAAGAATAAAACAAAGCCAGCGGCTCTTTCGCGACGCGCGTGTCGGGTTAGACGTGAACGTCTGTGGAACAAGCTTTTATTTCGAGCTCGATCAAAGTGGCTTTCGATCCGGCTGCCGATTCTCTTCGTATTCTCGCCAGCACCACGGCCCCGTCGAGCTCGCGCTTCTGATTGGTCGAGTCGTTTTCTACAGCGCCGCTGCAAATCACAGGTTTATATCAACGCGCTCGGTCTGATACTCGACGGACACGCCGGGACGAAGGACGAGCCACGCGAACAGATTAGAAAACGCGTATAATCGCCGACGTTTTCGGTTTATTTAACCTGTATGGACGGAGTCTGCATTGTTAGTGCTGTGTAACAGTGAAGCTGTCACTATACGCTTTCGCAACAGGTGCAAGACAGAGGAGTTTACTGGTAGTGCTACCACCACCATTCTTCAAATCAAAGGACCATTACAAACTAAATACAAACGTAACAACGAACACTAGAATAATAACTTCAGGTTATTGTCTCCGCCCAGTTCTTCACGTTCTCCTCACAGCCTGTTCGGTTTTCTTACTTCCTGTTTACCATTAAGGCATGCTTGCTATATAAAGAGGCCTAAGATGAAGGCGGGTCGCGTTCCGAAACCCAGATTTACAAACTGCGTCAGCGTTCTCACAGCGCACGACGGCATGATGGTGAACATTATCACTCTCCGTATCTGTCACTGAGCGCGAACTGCAATCCATCAGCATTTTCATTCCCCGCCATGTTTTCTTAAGCACGTACCACGGGATAAATCTCAGAGGTGCGCCGTTATAAACAGAACATTCATGTTGTTATTAAATTATAATTTATCACTCCGGCTATAGAGGGCTCCGAGGCCAATCAATCAATTCCGTGTCCCGCAGAACTGCTGTGGACTCGAATATTAATCACTCTCATGCTCCGGTGTAATTCGGCCGTCACTGATCCCTCTTATAAGCTTGTTTGTTTTCATTAAGATCTAGCATGTGTCTGTCTGTCTCGCGCTCGCTCTCGCCCGCCCGCTGTTCTGCACAGGGTTAATGCGAGCTTTAACCAACTGGGACGGCACATTAATCTCACTTAGCCTGAAGCAGAAAATATTCCTTCTCTGAATTCAGACAGTTGAAGAAAGTTTCCCCAAGGTCAGCATTTCATCAGCTGGAGTTAATGGCTATCTGCGAGTCGCGTCATATCGGCCTCAGAAGTACACGCCGCAAGAATAAATAAAACGATATATTTCTGGCGGTTTAGCGTTCGAGCACATGCATGCTTTCGGGTTTGTTCGGTTTGAAGACAGTGTTCAAAACTCTAGGAGAATGAATCATAGATTTAGACCTGCAAAGCAAACAGTAGATGTTTGGGTCTCTGAGCACATCCAGCGCTGCGCCACCGACCGGGTGCCGTATTATTATAATATCATGATGACAAAAAAAAAAGAGATTATAATACATGTTTATTACCGACACCTGCTTTCTGTCGGCACGTGTAATCATGCTTGAAAGGCTGCTTTCAGACATTTATTTATTTTTTAAAAAAATTTAAGAACCAATCCTGGCCAGAAAACCTTTTGTGCTGATATAAAAAGCAAAAAAAAAAAAAAAAACACGAACAAAAAAAAGTCTCACTCGACATGCAGACTAAAACCGTAACAGAGACGGAGAGTTCTCTCTCTACGGTTCTTACCTGGTTTCCCACTGAAGCTAAGCAGGCTTTATGCTGGAAATGGTGTTAGTGAGGCCAGCAGGGGGCGCTCACCCTGTGGGGCCGAATCCCCCAGCATAGTGCTGGGGACACTATACTGTAACGTCACGGATGAGACGTTAAACCGAGGTCCTGACTCTCCCTGGTCATTAAAAATCCCAGGACTCTTCTCGTAAAAGAGTAAGGGTATAACCCCGGCGTCCTGGCGAAATTCCCCCGTTGGCCCTTCTCTATCACGACCCCCTAATAATCTCTCATCTCTGAATTGGCTACATCCCTCCGTCCTCTCTGATGTGTCCACTAATATCTGGTGTGTGGTGGGCGTTCTGGCGCACTATGGCTGCCGTCACATCATCCAGGTGGGTGTGTATTATTAATTACATCTGTTCCTTTTGGTCTGATTGTGTCAAGGCCTAGGTACATCCACATTTGTCCACTTCAGATATCTTGTTAAACACGGCAAAGCTGAGCAAAGTGCTGAACAGAGTAAGAAAAAGTTCAATAGAAGACAAAATAAGAACCAAATCGAGACAGACAATAGACAATAGTGAAAATTCGATTAAAACCCCCGGGAGAAGAGATACGCGTTCAGCCTCGTTTTGAAAATGATGATAGAAGGTGAAAGGCGGATATCTGGTGGCGATTGATTCCATAAAAGAGGGGCGGAGACTGAAAAAAAGATCTATCGCCCTTAGTTTTTAAATGGGACCGAGGGACATACGAAGGAAACCTATCAGAAGATCTTAAAAATCCTTGATCATTAAGAGTTTTAAAGATAAACAACAGAATCTTAAACTGGATCCTAAAATGACCCGGGAGCCGAGGGAGCGATGCTAAAGTTGGGGTGACATGATCATATATATATATATATATACATTTGATAAGGTATGAAAATCCTCCATTTGCCTCTCATGGGCATACGGCTTCCTAAATAACAATAATATCAGATGATAGATAATACATCCACTATTCATTTGAATATGAATCGACTCATGGAAAAGGTATTAAAGTAAAGTACTGGTGAAAACTGTGTGCACCTGCCATCTTATCTTACTTTGTGAGTATCTACCGCTTGTACTGTAGGAGCATGGAATCGAACGCTCGGTTTGTTTATTTATTTATTTGAATGTTTATCTGACCCGGTTCCAATACCGCTTTCTTATTCATAGTCCACACGCCAGCCAACCGAAGCGTTTTAACTCCCACAAACTCAAGTGTAACCGTTCTGGCGCACTGTGCGTACCTTCTGGAGCGTCCTCAGAGCATCAGGAATGTGCTGTTAGTCAAAACCAGCTAAGACATCGTTCAAAAATAAATGAATAAATAAATAACGACAGCCACTCGGTATGTCAGTCAGAACTCGGAATGATAAGCGATGACTGTTGCTCGATCTATTTTGTAAAGACATTCTTTAAATAAACCGTAACCAGATGTTTTCATTTTAAGTCATTCGTGCAGTTTTTAGTTAATATGTGCATACATTTACCTTTTGGGTTTTTAACTAACCCTAACCCCGTACCCTAACCCCTAACCCCGTACCCTAACCCTATGCCCCCCCCACCACCACCACCACCATTAATGTTATAAGTACTACTTATAAAAGCAGCACTTGCTTCATGCCTGAATAATTGTTGTATTTTTTTCGACTTTGGTGGCACAGACACAGGAATATTACCGCACAAGTACACTCTGATTAGCGCACGCCTGCCAGATTAAACCATGATAATGTGTGCTTTGTTCTCCGGGCCTGTTCAACGGCGTGAGGTCTGCGAGTCTGAGTCGAGTGCGCCTGTTTCATAAACGCACATCTTTTTACGTCCTTTCACCTTCTTTTCTAACTCAGCACGTATGCAGCTAATGAACGGAACAACGCTAAGGAAGATAGACATGTGTCGCGTTAGCTTCATTAAGCAGGTAGTTATAATACCTCCATGACTGCATGACTTTGGTTTTTATGAGGACGCAGCAAGCGAGTCGTGGCTGCCAAATTATAGGAACGTTTTTCACGAGTAATAAGCTCAAGACCTTTCTGTACATTATACTTGCTGGGGTGCATTTCAAACATATATAATGTGTATGAAACCCCAAACATTTGATATAACACGTATAGCGTAATCAGTTCTAAAATATGACTAATATCAAATATTCTAGTGCAAAAATTCTAGTGTAAAAAAATATGTATATAATGTATATCTTTTTTTTTTTTTTTTAATCTTACGGTTAAAAAATAGAAAGTGTTAGTGAAAAATATACCAAAATAACTTTACAAATCGAAATTATATCAAATATCTAGAGTATTCTAGTGTAAATATAAAACATTCACAGTGGGGGAAATAGGTATTCGACGCTTCAACGTTTTGTTTTTTTTCGGTAAATATATTTCCCATGAGGTTATCCATATGAAATTTTCACCAGACATCGGTACTGACTCAAGAAATCCAGAACTATGAAGAATTCACAACATTAAAGTCCATAAATAAAGTTGTGTGTAATAAAGTGGAATGACACGGGAAAAAAGTACTGAACACGCTAAGAAAAATCAGTTCTCCAAGGCAAGGTAAGGCAAGGAACCAACTGAAATCCGTAAGTAATTATACCCTCTATCTGTGCAAATTAATATCAGCTGGGTTAGTACATTGATGGTTTATAAAAAAAAGGCTTTTCGTTACCAAGGTGTCACACAAGAAACATCTCATGATGGGTAAAAGTAAAGAGCTCTCCCGAGACCTTCACAGCCTTATTGTTGTGAAACATATCGATGGAATCGGATACAGACGTATTTCAAAACTTCTGAATCTTCCAGTAAGCACCATTGGGGACGTTATCAACAAGTGGAAGCAACATCACTCCGTCATCAACCGGCCAAGCACAGGAGCTCCTCGCGAGATTTCTGACCAGGGAGTCAGAAGAATAGACAGAAGAGTAGCACAAGACCCAAGGAGCACTCGGAAAGAGCTCCAGAAACACTTGGAGGCAGCAGGTATCATCGTCACAGAGAAAACAATAGGCAATGCACTCCGCTGCTCACGCTCACACCATAAGACTCCATTACTAAAGAAAAGGCATGTCGAAGCTTGTTTAAAGTTCGCTACAATTTATTTGGACAAGCCTGTGAGATACTGGGAGTGTAGTTTGGTCAGACGAGAGCAAAATACTACACACCATGTTTGGAGAAGAAATGGCACTGCACATCACCCTTAAAACACTACACCAACAGTGAAGTTTGGAGGTGAAGCATCATGGTGTGGGGCTGTTTTTCATCACATGGTACTGGCAGACTTCATATAATTGAAGGAACGATGAATGGAGCCCTTCACCGGGAGATTCTTGAGAAGAATCCGCCGCCATCCACCAGGATGATGAAGATGAGACGTGGGTGGAGCTTCCAGCAGGACAACGATACAAAGCATACAGCAAAGGAAACTCTCAATTGGTTTCAGAGAAAAAAATCAAGGTGTTAGAACGGCCCGGTCAATCTCCTGACTCGAATCCAATTGAACAAGTTTTAAAGACGATATGTTTAGAAGAACGGGCCAAACTCACACCTGAATACTGCGGCCCATTCATTTCTTCACACAGGAAGCGTCTTGAAGCCGTCATTACAAACAAAGTCTTCTCCACTGAGTATTAAATACATTTCAGTTAGCGTGTTCGATACTTTTCCCCCCGTGTCGTTCCACTTTATTACACATAACGTCATTTATAGATTTTAATGTCTGGATTTCTTTATATTTCCGGATTTCTTGAGTTAATACCTGGTGAAAAGTCTGGTGAAAATTTTACGTGAATAACCGCATTGGAAATGTATTTACTGAAAAAATTGTTGACGCGTTCAATACTTATTTCCCCGACTGTACAATAAATGTAAAGAGCCAAACAATATAAAATATCTATAATATTCATCTATAAATATAATAATAAAAAATCTAATTCTGGTATGTTTTAAAAAGATTTTTAAAAAAAAGACATATAATAAATACATTTTAAATACAAATAACATAAAATATATAAAACAACGAATCTTTTTTTCCCCCCACATTAAACTATGTTTGATAAAGTCTTTATTAATGATCCATTTTGGTCAATGGGGATCTTTAAGGCCAAACATCATCTCCATACCTAACGAATTCTGTCAATATTAGACTGCAACGTGGATTTGTTCTACGAGAAAGAGAAAAGACTGCGTAGTCAGAGGAAGTGCCAATAACTCTCTCCTTATTCATAAAGCTCCCTAGAGCGTAGTGCACTTCATTTAAGGGACTGTGAATGAGCGAATGCATGAGCGAATCTTAATCCTTATTTCATTCCTCAGCACGGCGGCACCACGCAGACCCGCAGATGAGTGTCATCGCAAATTAGATAGTGAGACCGATAGTCTCGTGTCGGCTCCGTCCTGAATGTTAGCCTGCGATAGAACAGTTATTAGAAATCGTTCGAACGTGACTGTTGAGGAAGCTTAAAAGAACGTCGACTGAAAAATAAAATGTTTTTTAGAATAATGTATAATGTACATTGACGTAGCGTATAAATCGCTTGAAAGCTAATCATATCACATCCACCGAAGACACTTCACCTCCAGGCCTCCAGAGGGCACACTACCACGTATTTTTAAACAACTTTTCGTTCATCCCTTCCTGTTTTCAGTTTCTCCCTTGATTAATCCTTCTATATAAGTTCGGTGGTTTATCCACTTAGTTGTGGTTATTGTTATTCTTAATATACATAGATTATGTACGCGATATATCCAAAAGTTTGTGGACCCCTGACCGTTGCACCCGTATCTGCTTGTTGAACATCCCAGTCCAGATGTATTCCAGATGTATGCTGTTATAATAAGCTCCGCTCTTCTGGGAAGGCTTTCCACTGGCTTTGGGGATTTGTTCTCATTCAGCTACAAGAGCATTAGCGAGTTTGAGGTCAGGCGTTGACGTTGGGCGAGGAGGCTCCAGTTCAAGTTCATCCCAATGGTGTTCAGCAGGGTTGAGGTCAGGGTTCTGCGCAGGACACTCGAGTTCTTCCATTCCAACATCAAGTCTTCATGGAGCTCGCTTTGTGTACAGGGGCGTCGTCATGCTGGAACAGGTCCGGGCCTCTTAGTTCCCTGTCTTTAATTATGAAATGCCCGTGTTTGCATCCACCCTCGAACTGTTACAAGTCACCAAAATTAGCCTCACTTAATTGTCTTGCTAGCTAGCTAATATTACTCTCCTGTGTAGAGTTCCAGCGCTTGTAGCTTTGTTACCTTGCCTGCCTCAGACTTTGGGATCCACCGCACTCGTACGGCTCCGTTAATGGATGGAGGTCGGACACGGGGATCTGTACAGTAAATAAACCCGATGAAATGTTGACTGAGTGCTAATGAACAAACAACTGAGCCTCAAGGCAACATCAACAACCGTTGCTGATAACTTTAACGCTGGAGTTACTGTTACAGCAAGTGCTTCCATTCCTCTTATTCCACGACAATTTGTCAGTAATTGAATTTTGTATTATTAAAGAAGGATGCGTTGTGCTTTTTGTTCAAATTTTTATCCAAGATGTTAAGACAAAATGCGCATCTTCTGTTACTGAGGAACCGTAACACAAACAACCGGGAAACTGTTACGAAGTGCTGACACTAGAGACTCCTTCCATAAATGGTCTCCTCACAGAAATCTATACCGTATCAACGATTATACACCAGTCAGCCATACCATTAAAACCTCTGAGAGGTGACGTGAATAACATTGATTATCTCCTTACAGTGGCACCTATGAAGGGGTGGGATATATTTATTAGGCAGCACGTGAACAGTCAGTTCTTGAAGCTGATGTGTTGGAAGCAGGAAAAATGGGCAAGCGTTAGGATCTGAACTTTAACAAGGGCAATATCGTGATGGCTAGACGACCGGGTCGGAGCGTCTCCAGAACGGCAGGTCTTGTGGGGTGTTCCCGGTATGCAGCGGATAGTACCTTACAAAAGTGGTCCAAGGAAGGACTACTGGTGAATGTGCAACAGGGTCATGGGCACCCAAGGCTTATTGACGTGTGTGGGGAGGATAGCGAAGGCTAGACCATCTGCTCCAATGCCACAGAAGATCTACTGTCGCACAAATTGCTGAATGGAGCAATGGAAGAAGGTGGCCTAGTCTTATGAATCACGTTGTCTTTTACATCATGTGGATGGCCACGTGTGTGTGTGTGTGTGTGTGTGTGTGCATGCGCGTCACTTATCTGGGTTAGAGATTGCACCAGGATGCACTATGTGAAGAAGGCAAGCCGGTGGAGGCAGCGTGAAGCTCTGGGTGATGTTCTGCTGGGAAACCTTGGGTCCTGGCATTCATGTGGGTGTTACTTTGACACGTACCACCTACCTAAACACTGTTGCAGACCAAGTACACCCCTTCATAGCAACGGTATTCCCTAACGTCAGCGGTCTCTTTCAGCAGGATAATGCGCCCTGAGACACTGCAAAAATTCATCAGGAACGGTTTGAGGAACATGACAAGGAGTTCAAGGTGTTGACCCGATCCAATCGATCTGTTGGATGTGCTGTACAAACAGGTCCGATCCACTAAGGCCCGATCTCACAACTCACAGGACTTAAAGGATCTGCTGCTAACGTCTTGGTTCCGGATACCACAGCGCACCTTCAGAGGTCTTGTGGAGTCCATGCCTCGACGGGGCCGAGCTGTTTTGATGGCACAAGTGCGACCTACACGATATTAGGCAGGTGGTTTTAATGTTATGGCTGAACAGTCTACATTTCCTTTGTTAAATAACAACGCTTCTAAAACCTGTTTATTATTAGTGTTAGGTAATGGAGATCGGCTGCATGGACTACAATTTCCTGTCGATTAGGTGTCACTATAGAAACCATACGCAGCGTATCAGAAGGATAATATAAACCTGCACTGGTGCTATTGACGGAGATTCTGTTACAGAAAATCAATCAACACCTTCTAAACAAATAGAATAAAAAAATAATCATTTTAAAGGAAAAATTTAAATTGAACTCGAGCTACTCTGGAAACTTGAATCACTGTATAAAAAAAAAACACCAACAAAAAAAAACACACCAACAACAACAACAACAACAACATTGTGCTTTTAAAAAAATATATGTATTTTTTGTTCTGTTAAGAATGTCTCTTGACAAAGGCTTACTGTGTGGAGGTTTGGAATAATAATAATAATAATAATAATAAAAAAGTATAAAGACTATAAAAATATAAAAAAAAATATTGATGTTGGGTTTTTATGACTGAACCGATGGAGTTCACTAGATTGTCTTGTTTTCTGCTCCAAAATTGACTCCAGTAATAGCATCTTCTCTTCCTCTGTCACTTTTAATCTGTAAACTTCTCCCATAAAATGTGATGAATGGTTGTTTTTTTTTTTTGTTTGTTTTTTTTGCATGACTGCCACCCTTACACAATATAACGTGTTTCCTGGCATCCGTTAAATGAATACAAAAGCATCTATTTTGCTGTGTGAAGACCTTTCAGAGCTAATGTAAGCGCTCGGTATGACTAACTCTATAACACTCCAAAATAACAAGCAGTCTTGTAGGAACGAGTCGTGAGTAAGCACTCAAGCTTTGAGACGTTCATTAAAATGACTAGTGTCGAACGTAAATAAATAAATAAATAAATAAATAAATACATTACCTAGATACGAAGTCCATGTAGTACAGTAAGTAAAAGTCAAAAGTCTGGAGATATATATATATATATATATATATATATATATATATATATATATATACATATAAATGTCTACCCAGTGTTTCTTTCAGGAAACAGAAAAGCTGCACTTGCTGTTAGCCAGCTCTTTTCTTCAAACCGCACAACAGGTTACAGTTCTGTCAATCTCTCTCACTCTTCACCTCCATCTTCCTCTCTCCTTCTGTCGAGGCACACATGAGTTTTATGGAGAAGGCAGTGATCCTGACCCTTTCTGCTCTCCGGACCTGCCTGATCCACCCCGATGCCCTACCACTGGATGGAGCTCTCATCAACTGGAAGCTACAGCCTGGAGATCGCTGAGGACGGTACCGCTTGAAGTACCATGGAAATGGACCTCGATTCCACATGGACGTTCTCGCTGTGGTACTGGAACTACGGTTGCTGCGATGGCCTTGGGACTGCAATTATACACTCAGTTTTACACTCAAGTCTCCTTTAGTGATCAGTGGACTAGTTCAACAAACAGACTTCATATTAAAACCATAATGAACTTCCCTTTACTCTCACACTATCCGTTGGGACCCAGATGAGCACGGGTTCCCTTCCCTTTCCTTACTATACTTATTATCATTAGCATGACTTATCAGTATTACTTTCGGATATATATTCTTCACTTGCGTATTGTTAAAACTAAGTACAGTTTACAATTTGTACGATTTTCATTTAGACGTTCAAAGTACTGGCTATAAATCTTGTGTTTCTCCTCTTCGATCGTGTAGACAACGACCGCATGCTGTACGTAAGGAATAATCGGCTCTCTAATAACGCACACCCCGAGGTGGAAAGGTCATTACATGTCAGGCGTGCATTATTTTCTAATAATTCAACAGTCTGTTACTCCGCTCATACCACGGTTCCCACGCCTCAAGACGAGTCGGACGTTTTTATTTCGAGACATTCGCCAGGTTGTTGTCCTTAAAACGCTCGTGTGTGTGTGTGTGTGTGGAACTAATTTATTACGCATCCCCATCTCAAGCCTCCTGCTAATTCCAAAAAGTCATTATAGAGCAAGTAACGGAGGCCTGAACCACTGATATGCAGTTATTAGAGAGAGAGAGAGAGAGAGAGAGAGAGAGAGAGAGAGAGAGAGAGAGTTCACAGGGGCTTTTTTTTCCATTTCATGCTGATAATTTAAAAAACAACGAATAAATAAATAAATAAATATTGATACTTGTTCACCGGCTTATCATCCTCTCTCTCTCTCTCTCTCTCTCTTTCTCTCTCTCTCTCTCTGTCTCTCTCTCTCTCTCTCTCTCTCTCTTCAATAACTGCATATCAATGGCTCAAGCCTCCGCTTCGCCTCGTGGCCACATTACCACCTTACATAATTGTTCAGTTAACTCGGCAAACTGATATGGAACTGCAACGCGTTCGAGACCTGACTGGAACTACTTTAGCTGTGCATTTACTGAAAAATAATTGCACACCTCACTGTCAGCCAATCAGAATCGAGAATTCAGCAGCGCTGTGGTATAAATATTTATATTATATAATATATTTATATTTATGGCATTTGATCAGACACACTTATCCAGAGTGACTCACAGTGCATTTGTCTCATTTACACAAGTGAGAAGTTGAGGGTTAAGGGCTTTGCTCAAGGGATTTGAACTCACAATCTTCTGATCAGTAGTCCAAGATGTTTGTATGGATGTCCAATCACTTCAGTTTAGCATCCAATCAACTTGATTTAAAAAAAAAAAAAAAAAAACCCTCAAGAATCTTGGCAATTCATCATCTGAGGCGACCTTGTCATGCTACACAATGTAATTAACACTATAGCTATCTGTGTGTGTCTGTGTGTGTGTGTGTGTGTGTGTGTGTGTGTGAGTGAAGATGCATGGATAATCCAGCTTACTGCAGTGTTGAACTTGAGGATGAGCGCCTCAGTAAAATCTTTCAATACACTGGAGTGAGCAAAGACTCGTATAAAATCAGCCCTGATGGAAGAAAAAAAAAAAACCCAACAGAAACCGTCATAGAATTTGTAATGGTTTTAATGGTTATAATGGGAATTCAATTGCTTTTATTGGTGGCACGTTATGTCTAGTGGATACCATGAAGGACCTACATCCTTATCATGTCATCCATAATACTACATAATGGAAACCACTGGGTGATGATTTTAATGGTTAACAGCCGATGGTTTGTAATGGTATTTGTTTTGGAAACCATTCGAATTTCTGTGCTGGTTTCTATTGTTTTGGGGTCATTTTTCCAGTAGGGAGGCATGAACTCAACGTCTCAATGTCGAAGCGTGTTGAGGTAAGCTTTGCTAAGCCTTTAACTACAGTTCCTTCACTAATGCCAGGTTAGACCAGCATTCATTTCAGTAGCTATAACAAATCGGCTCGGCAGCACATCGACAACAAAGTCTAGCTAATGGTTCATTTTGATTATTTACATGACATAGCAGCTTAGTAAGATGTTGGCACGTAGCTATACTTTCACTTAAGTATAATTTCTCAGTACTTTTTACACAACTGGCATTTACTTCTCGATAAGTCATTTTTTTTTAATAAACAAAGAAGAAAGAAAGACATTTTTATTAATGTTTACAACTTCCATTTTTGTATTTCATTCGCATTTCTCTCAGAAACTTCTCACGACGTGTTACGGAGGTCTCAGCGAAGCATGCTGAAAGAAATTTGCCTAAATAGACACCAAAATTAAGGGGTGTGTCACTGTGTAATCACTTTACCCTTCTGTATCTAATAGGCTGCATGAATCTACAGTCAGGGCTAGAACGAAATCAGCCGCAGCCTTCGAATTCATGCGTAGAACCATTCATCCTGGTGTTTAGTAGTGTTCTTGGTTCTACAGAAGTTTTATGTTGTTTTTTTTTTTTTTTTAATTATCTAACAAACATTGTCAAATAGGATTAAACGCATGCCAAAAATGGAACCTTATTAACCTCTGGATGGAGCTCTCATCAACTGGAGGCTACAGCATGGAGATCGCTGAGGATTTTACCACTTGGTTTTGGACCTCGATTCCACATGGACGTTCTCGCTGTGGTCGCTGGAGCTACGGTTGCTGCGATGGCCTTGGGACTGCGATTACAACATACAGTTTTACACTCAAGTCTCCTTTAGTGATCAGTGCATTTGGTTCAGCAAAACAGACTTCATATTAAAACCATAATGAACTTCCCTTTACGTTCACACTGTCCGGTGTGACCCAGATGAGGACGGGTTCCCTTCTGAGTCCGGTTCTCCTCAAGGTTTCTTCCCCGTATCATCTCAGGGAGTTTTTTCCTCGCCACCGTCACCACCGGCTCGCTCAATAAGGCTAAATCCACACGCTTAAAATCTCCATCCTGTGTTCATATGTTTCCGTAAAGCCGCTTTCAGACAACGTCCGTTGTCAAAAGCGCTACACGAATAAAATCGAATTGGATTGAATTTTTTTATTTCTTTTCTCTTTTTTTTCGCAAAGCAGACACACGCATACACTTGCAGGGGCACCGATGAAGCAACGCATAAATGAGTGGTAGGAGTGCTGCCGCTGAATAAATAAGTAAGAATTATACAATACGGATCGTTATTAAAGCCTGTAAGTGTGGCCTCACGTACAGATATCACGGTTAATCTTTTATACAGCTCGATAATCTTAAGATTCATGTTCCGTCGGTGAACACGGGGGACGGAAATAGCAGGAGAACACGAGGGCCATTAAGTGTTAGAGCTGTTCACGTAGTGCGTGACAGACGCTAAAGCTGTTTGAAGTGTTAATGAAGCCAGGAAGAGAGCTGACTGCTAACAAAAGCCTGAACTGAACCTGGCGCTGGCTTTTAAACGGAGTCTTAAGTGCGTATAATCGTTGGCTTTATTTGCTCTGTAGTTGTTGACTCTTCTATGAATGCTGAGAAGTAATTTAGGGAGTTGATTGGTGTGTCTCGTTGGGTTCAGAAAGCACAGAGGGAAGGAGGGTTAAGCCTGGTGTGTAGCAGTTTGGTGTCGTAGTATTTTATCAGAAGATGATCATAAGATAAGAAAATTTTTCGTGGTCCTGGAGAAACGACGTTTCACTCCCATGTAGAGAGGAATGACAATAAAAACCCGCTCGACTTGAGATGTTTGACCGGAGCGAAACTGGTTCGGTAAATATAAATACGTCCTGCGAAAACGTTGACGTAACTCGTAAGGGTATGAAAGATCCAGGCTGGCAGTTTTAGAAGAGCAGAACGTTTCTCTGGACACGTTAGAACGGGTTTTAGGTTCTCTAGATGTCCTGAGAACGTTCCGGAAACGACGGTGGTTTCGTCTTAGTGCACGACTATCCGTGTACTGTTATTGTAACGTGTTACCCGTTATATTCGGACTTTCTTTTCAGACAATCGAATACTTTTACGAATCGTCCGATCGCGCTTTCTGTTAGCGGATACAAAAAAAAACAACGCGTGATTTTATTTCAACTCGCATCGTTACCGCTTCAAAGCGTACGCATTTTCAGCTTAGCTTCATTTCACTATGAAAAATTCTTTTAAGGATCCAGACCCAACCAGTAAGAACCCATCCTCCTCTGCTTGACCCTGGATAGTGTTGTCATTGAGTAATATTTTCAGATTATTTCTACCCATCATACCGTATATACGGTACCGTGCAAAAGTCTTAGACACCCTTTTTTTTTTTTTTTTTTTTTTTTTTTTAGTTCAAACACAAATGTAGACTTCTACATTATCGAATCAGTACAAAAAAAAACACAACATTTTAGATTCCCAAACATTAGCACAAAATGAAATGTTACAGAAAAATGTTTATGTGTCAGTAAAGAAAGCTGAGTATTAAGTAGTATGAGACACTTTCCAGACAGAGATCATAACGAAGGCTGCTGGATTTCGCTGCAGAAATAAGAAGCGAGTGCGACGGTCAAAGTCTCCAGAAGAACCGTGTCTGGCTCGGCAAGATGCTCAACAACACTCACAGCTCGTTCCTTATAAAACTGCACTAATTCTACCTGAGACTACTTTTTTTTTTTCTTTTTTTTTTTTTTACAGCAAATGATCGTCACACCAAATACTGCCTCTCTTTCATTCATTACTGTTTACTCCTCTCTATAGTATTTTTTTAAACGGAGAAACATTTAATTTCATTCTTTTTGAAGGTATCTTTGCTCTACAGCATTTCTTTGCATGTGCCTAAGATTTTAAGACTCCAAGTCCTGATTCTCAAAGTGGATTTTAAATTTGGTTAGAGTGGTGTCAATATATATATATATATATATATATATATATATATATATATATATATATATATATATATATATATATATATATATATATATATATATATATATATATATATATATATATCAATAATATATATATAACTTCTTACACTTATTAGCATTTAGGACTGGTCATCCAAACCTCAGTAATTCAATAACCAGTCGTCTATAAATAATGTTATATAACAGCTAATCTAGTGTTCAGGCTATATAATAACTTCTGTTATGTAATAATTTTCATATAATACATTCTTTAGATGGAATTCGGGAATAAAAGCCGCACGTTGCCAATAACTAGACAAAATGCTAGCGTAATAAGCCTAATATGTGAATAGTTGAATTATCGTGTGATGCGAATGATCGTTATTAATAGCTCATAAGTCATCGTATTAATTCGTTAAAAGTATCAGTAAACAAGATGCTAATACATAACGATTAGCATTGCTAATTGATATTCATGTAGAATGTATCTGGTTCATTATTTCCTGATGGGCTACGGATTAGCACGGGCGTTAATTTATCATTATGAAAGCATTAGTTGAATTAAGTATTCGTATAAAGTAATAAAACAAGCATAAATGTTTTAACATTCATCTACACTGAGGGAGTCAGTGTTGTTGTTGTTGTTGTTGTTTGGGTTTTTTTGGGGTTTTTTTAAGAGTTAAAGAGACACATTGAGATAACTCAAGCAGGAACTCCAGCGGTTCTGATAAACATTTCGTCACGCTTCACAATTTTACTTCCACGGAATTTCGTTTCTTTCGTCGAGTGACTCGCTTGATTTTTCTCCCTGGGCTCGTGTGCGTCTGCAGTGACGGATTTAAGGACGGCGACAAGGAAGTCGCACTATTTAAGAGAAAAGTCCTAATCCACAGTAAATTGTTTCTTGAGGCAAGGACACAGAACAAAATTAATTACACAGTGGCTGAACAGAGGGAAGCGGAATGCACTGGAGAGACGCGCTTTCCAAAACCTTCCACATGTTCGTTTAAACAGAGCCAGGAATGCCAATCACGTCTAATCACTCTGAGGAGAAATCAATAGACAATGTGCACGGCTAAGTGTCTCGGAGGGGAACCGGACTGTCGTGTCAGATTGGCTCGCTGCTTTGCTGTTGAGCGTTCGGGAGAGACTGTCTTCGTTGCAGAGAGCCACGGATGGAACAGTGTGCGGGCCAAATGACTACTTAACCCTCGCTGGCTGGACTGGGACTGCGGCCAGAGCTCTTCAGAGGGGCAGTGTTCATCTGTGTGCAGAGGAGAGCCAGGTGACCTCTCATAGCCCTCATACACAGCTGCCTTCTCAATGAAGAAGCCTTTTGTCCCCATTCTCACTCATAAGTGTTCCTCCTGCTGTTGCCAGTAATAAGAAGCACTTTTTGTGCTTCCATTTTCTTCTGCCCGCAGGGTTGGAAGCTGATTCACGAGGCCTGGAAGCCCATCTGTCCACTGGTACCAATGTTCTACTAAACATACATCTGTGTCGATTAAATTCTTCATGCTATTAGAATACTGCTTAAAATGAGGGAAAAAGAGGCCTGTAGAAATGCTTAATATGAGGAAAAGAGGCATGGAGAAATCCTTAAAACGAGGGAAAGAGGCATGTACGCTTTCCGTTCCGATCCGGGTCAAGCGTGAATTTTATAACTCTCAGCTTATTTAAGAAACTCTGTTGGTTCATTTCCTTGTGTTGGGGGTTTTTTGTTTTGTTTTGTTTTTTTACAGTTTGCAATTCTTGAGCATTATTTGCTGACACGTCTTCTTGCCTTTGATCACTTGCTTTCCCATGTTTTGAACTCTATATTGCTCCGTTTTCCCCATCATTTGACCTTTTTTCCTGTTTGACTAAGATACCACGTATGGGTTTGGTTTGCTAGTAAAGATTTAACTCACACTTACATCCACCTGACCCTCCAGGGTTGGGGGTTTGAATCCCTCCTCCGCCGTGTGCGTGCGGAGTTGGCATGTACTCCCCATGCTTCAGGGGTTTCCTCCAGGGGTACTCCAGATTCCTCCCTCCGTCCAAAGACTCTTCTGGAGCACTGTCACTAGAGACTCCTGTCAAAAAGGTACAGTAAATGAACGTCTCCTTACAGAAAACTTTACCCTATCAGTGATTACACATATTACAGCAAGAGCTGCTGTTCTAAAAGTTTGTGTACCACTCATCAGTCACTGACCTCCATCTTCTTGCTGCCAATACAAATTCAAGATCGACTCTAATGAAGCTCGATGCTGCATCTCAGCTTGGTTCTTCTGCTCCACTGTTGTCTAGCACATTGTAATTCCGGGCGTCGTACAGGGGAACCCCAAGAGCTGCCAAATCGGAGCTAAGGTCAGAAACCAGGCACTATCCGGACAGCAAAGGAAGCAAAAACAAGCAACTCCCTCCCAGCTAGTGAGAGAGAAACGGACCCTAAAGAACAGACAGCTCAAAAATCAAACCAAACAGACTAAAGATTTGAGCATTGGAAAAGCAAAAGACGTATTTTTCTTTTTCACAGACTTTGTAAGGAGAAAATAAAAGTATTTCACTCACGCATACGATGTCCGGACGTCATTTCCCTTCTTCTACTGTTCTCCACTTGCAACATATCTTACAATCAAATAGAAATCAAACTAGAAATGGTTCTCTGTACATCAAAGACGCTTTTCTCCACCATTTGGCAGAAATTTATTACATTTAATTCCAATTGTTTGATATCAAATAAGATCTTGGTGACTGTAGAGTATTGTTTTTAACCTAGCTCAATCTGGCAACCTCGTCTTTAACTCTCCTGTCCTCTCTCTTCTTCCTCCACTGAAAATGTTCCGTTTGATTGATTGTTTAAACAGTAAATAGCTCTGAACATCTACTCTTGGTTTTAGCCTTCACCTGGTTCACCTGTGAAGTCTGCATTTGTTGTTAAAATGGATAAACCAACAGGAAGATCAGAGAGCTGTCTATGGGAGAAATGCAAGCCATTGTGTAGCTGAGACATATTGCACAAACATTATAACATGATTTGTTATCAAACAAGATCTTGGTGACTGTAGAATATATATATATATATATATATATATATATATATATATATATATATATATATATATATATATATATATGTATATATGTTTTTTTAAGCCTATATTTTCAATCTAGCAACCTGGTCTTGAACTGTCCTATCCTTCACTTCCTCCACTAAGAATGTTCATATGGGTAGGAATGTTCTCTGCCTCTCACGCATGAGGCAGAGAACATTCCTACCCATACGGCTTTTTATTAGAGCTTGCTGAAGTTCACAATTTTGACCACTAGGTGCAATAATAACAGCAATAACAGATGTGCAGCATCCAGAAAGGCCTATATCGGTCATTGGCTTATATCTGTCAAATAACAACATTTTATTTTTTCAATTGTTGGTCACTGAAAAGACTTTGGACTTTGTGAACTTTATTATTTGATGAACAGCTGATATAAATGCTAAGGCTTCACAACACCTTCCCCTACGGGCGAGTTGCCACTGTTCACGGCAGAAAAGATGAGCCCCCACGGTGTATCTTGTATTCTAGCTACTGGATTACACCTCCCACTATCACCACCACCCACAATCTCTCTCTCTCTCTCTCTCTCTCTCTCTCTCTCTCTATCTTTCTCTCTCTCTCTCTCTCTATCTTTCTCTCTGCCTTTTCTTCCTCCTCTATGTACATAAAACTCAACTTGCCATTATTGTCCAAGTGTTTGTGTTCACACTACGCCTCTGTACGTTACCGCACCACTACATATAATAAGTTTTCACACTCAGGATGACGCATTGAGTTTGTACCCCTGAGCTTCTCTTTCGTGAATTCTTATACTTCTATCGCAGTGAGAAGAAAAGCACACCAAAAATGGACATTAGACACCTTAGAGCTGGGATTCGCAGCTTTTACACCAGAAAACTTTGAGACTTTGGAATTACGTTGAAGATTCTATGTCACCTTTATTTTATTTTTATTTATTTTTTTTTGATACATGATACTGGATTTATATGAATATTTACACCACAAATTATCTGAAAAAATACTTTTTGAGGATCAAAACCATTTAACAATCGCACAATTGTCATGCTGTACTGGCTTTAATAAAACAGTGAAAATATTTTATTGTCATGTTACCAAAAAACAAACACAAAGGGCAAAAATCTCTATCCTGAAGACGTGAATAAAACATAATAACGTGCTTTTAATCAGTCTATTATAAGCCTTTGATTATATGGAGCTGCTATATAGGGTAAGCCCCTGTGAATGGGCCGTTACTATAGAAACAATAAAAAAGCATAGATTCATTTGACCCAAAATAAATAAATAAATAAATAAATAAATAAAAATCAGAAATGAAGCATATTATTTATATGAGTGCAATAATATTCTGGCTATATTTGTATAATGGAGGCAGAGTTTGTTTACTCAAAATTTTTCCACTCACAGGACCCATTTTTACTAAAATTGCCTTTTATATTTATAGTATAATGTTATAATAGTATACTATAATATTATACTATATTATATAATATAATATTATAAAGGCTTAATATCTTTGATAATGGGGAGGTTGTGGTTTCCACCACCATAACATTTTTTAGAAAACCACGCACCCCCTGGTTATGCATCACAGACCCCTGGGTGGTACCTCTTTGGGATATTGATGTTGTTTTATTTCAGCATGTGTGGACTGAAATGCTTATTATAATGAAAGTGTAACTACCGTGTGTGATGCACCTCTCATGCGTGCTCAAAAAAAATGCTTCGGAAGCGCATGGGAAGTGGTAGGTCAGTGGTCAGGATGTTGGACTCGATGTTGGGCGGATTCGGGATCGGAAGGTCGGGAGTTCAAATCGCAGCACCGCCGAGCAGCCGCTACTCGGCCCTTGAGCAAGACCCGTAACCCTCAAGTGCTCGGTTGTATAAAAAAATGAGATCGTTGTAAGTCGCTCTGGATATGGGTGCCGTAAATGCATCCGATGGGGCTCCTGAGTGGTGCAACAGAATTCGCCATATCAGCCAGAGGTCGCATATTTGAATAACGGTGATGCCACAGCTATCCAGGAGCCCAGGTGAGGATGGGGTGGTATACTCGCTCTCCTCTATCAGTCATAACGTTCACCTGTGAGTGGAAGTGGGCGGATAGCATTTCCCTCTGAGTGTGTTAAGTCGCCCCCTGATGTTGTTTTAAAAAAATGCAGTTGGAGGAAGTACGTGATAGCTGTGGTAGCTGTGTGATACGGTGGTAAGGAAGAGCTGCCTGATAGGTGGGAATTGACTACATTAGGGAGAAAATTGGAGATCCAAAAAAAAAAAAAAAAAGAAGAAGAAGAAGAAGAAAGAAATGTATCTGGTGTGAACTTTAGGAAGCACTTCATCCTGGTCGTGGTCACCATTAACTCCAAGACAGAAGACAGAAGTGCACCACCCACACACTCTTTACACCAAGAGGTAACTCAAGACTACCTAGTCCACCTACTGGTGGAGGAAACCCACATGGACCCCAAAAATCATGACCAACACAATACCAAAACACTATTCATGCCACTAATTTATTCTCCTTTTCACTCCACCAGCCCTGAACTGTTTGTAGTCTATAGCTAAGTGTTAAAATGTTGTCGTGATTGTGTATTATTACAAAAATGATTAATACTTCCTACCAGCCACTCGCTCTAATCTCAGGCAGAAGCCTGATAGAAGTGACGACTGCACGGCTGGACCGAATCTTCCTCTTAATCCACCTGAGCCGGCGTCCTGCTGTGTGACATTTCAAAAATAACAAAGAATCATCAGAACATGTCTCGGGCCCGGCGATGTACACCGTGCTGCGATTTATTAACTCCGGAGTGCTCTCCAAAGCTGCAAATTTTGCAGTGTGGTCGCGGTGAAAGCACGCGGTCCGGGGTACGATCCTGACGCGTGCACCGTTACGAGAGAGCGTGAAAGCTAGTTAAAAAGAGCTCTCCATCTTCTTAGCGACACGTATCGACCTGCTCTATCCCACCCACGGACGCCATCAAAGAGCCGTGCTTCAAACGGAGAAGAGAGGGATTTAAATAAATAAATAAATAAATAAATAAATAAAAGGGGGACACACCACTTATTATAACTCTCACAAGCCTGTTATCAAGCCTCAGTGCCTCGGCCACATGAACGACGGGCTCAGAGTTATTTTACATAGTGTTAGACTCAGCAGTGGAACAGAAGCAGGATTACTGTCAGATTAAATTAAAATATCATTAAAACACTCATTATGCAACCACTGAGACTGATTTTCTCCAAATGTTCCATCCTAGAAATGATCAGCGGAGCGCTCGCTTTGTGGTTAACGTATATGCTCAGACACCTGAGGAAGTTTGGCGCAGCGTTTCGCGTTTCATTTCCACGAATCTGTTTCACACGGTCAGGAACGACACGCTCGGTGTTCAACGCTCAATAGAACGTCGCGCAAAATAACGTGATTGTCACAACCGCGACCGTTCACGACAGTTAACTTCCACATGCCGTGTTCTCGATTTTACAGGCTGCAACATAACCTACGCCTACATTATAAGATAAGAAATAAAGCACTAATAAGCTGATCATGTTGACAAAACAAAATGCTTTGTTCACTACTTACTGTATACGCACACTTAACACTTATTAGTGATGCATTATCATAGCGCAAATCCTTGATCCTGATTGGTCCGAAGGTGTTGATGTCGTTTCGAGAACGGCTAAACATACTAAGTGTAATCTAAAGACTAATATTAAACATGTTGTCAGTTAACAAAGAAAGAGAAAAACGTGTGTGATCGTCGATATGGGAACGTTTGATTTGTTTTTGTTTAAGACAGGAAGGTTCATTTAACACTCATGGAAGGAGTCTCCGGTGTCAGTTTTCGAACAGAAAAGTTCACGCTTCATGGTTTCAAGCTGCATTTTCAGTCTTAATTCAGTAACATCAAGAAAAAGTGAAGGATCGCCTGTTCATAGCTGCCATAACGTAAGCGATAACAGGAACGATCGAGTTTTACAGATGTTCCACGACGTTTAATGTAACAATAAATGGAAAAAAAAGTTGAATGTGTCATTCTATTCGATTCGATTCGATTCAGTTTCATTCGTGTAGCGCTTTTAACAACGGACGTTGTCTGAAAGCAGCTTTACAGAAATATATAAACACAGGATGGAGATTTTAAGCGTGTGAATTTATCTCTGTTGAGCGAGACGGTGGTGACGGTGGTGAGGAAAAAACGCCCTGAGATGATACGAGGAGGAAACCTTGAGAGGAACCGGACTCAGAAGGGAACCCGTCCTCGTCTGGGGAACGACGGATAGTGTGAACGTAAAGGAAAGTTCATTATGGTTTTAATATAAAGTCTGTTTGCTGAACTAATCCAGAATTCGTTCTATAATAAGGCGATCGACGGAAAGTTGCCGTGATGTAACATTAGCTCCGGTTCATCACACCAACCAGTGGTTGATTATTTTCCTATAACAGCATGACACGGAGTGTCGTATTCCTTACATGTATATATGTGATATACCGTGCATTGTTATTAATGAATATCGTGTTCCGGGGTAATCAAAAGTCCGTGAATTGAACAAATTACTACGGGAAAAAAAAAAACAGAAAAAAACAGCAGCACCGATCAACATATGAAAGTCGTTGTCATGCCGTGACGTGCGTTTATGTAAATTATTCAGCCAGAGACTAGCTGGTCTATGCACGTGAATTCAAGCTGGCATTTTGCACATTAACAGACAGATCTATCCCCGGGTGTCTGTGTGTTTTTGGAGTGTCTTTCGGGGGGGGGGGGGACTTACTCGAACAGATGAGCTCGTGACAGATCTGAAGCAGTCGTATCCTGCAGGGCTGAAGGCAGTCGGTGATTGAGTGAGCTCAGCGTCCTCCGTGAGTCTGATTTCTCCTGACAGATTACAGGAGATGGGCTGCATCTCTACACTCCTCCTGGCACGGCGAGGAGACTCTGTAGGGGAAACGGCGGCGCATTACTCGAGCTCAGCTGGAGCCGCTCCCCCAAGTCGCACCACAATTCTCGCCCAGTCACTTCTCGCCACAGGGATCGTCCTGCATGTGCGGTTATGTTCGCTGACATCTGTCAGCATGTGGAGCACAGCTTGGCGCTGTGCCACGTGGGCCACAGCTATCACTGTCAGTGAGACAGACGGCGGTTGGCAAAGAGGAGGGAATGATGAGAAGGGCAAAACAACAGCACACACATACACAAACAGCGTGAACGTCACACTCTCTCACTCTCTGGGAATATAGTGAGTGACTTGTGCCTTTAGAAACATTGTTTATGGGAGCTAGGTGCACAGGAAATGTGTATCAATTGCATTGGAGAATTCAGTGCATTTTACTGAGGATTTTTAACACAGCAATGTTGAATTCTCTATTCGGATCGGTCAGAATATGGCATTCATGGCATTTTGACAGACACCCTTATCCAGAGTGATTTACATTTTCATCTGAGCAGATGACGGTTAAGGGCCTTGCTCAAGGGCCCAACAGTGGCAGGTCGGTAGTGCTGATTGATTGAACTCACGACCTTCCAATCAGGAGTCCACTGTTTTAACCACTGAGCTACCACTGCCCAAAAGTCATCGTACTTAGCAGAGGATGGTTTCAATCCGTCGATCTCCGGGTTATGGGCCAAGCACACTTCCGCTGCGCCACCCTGCTAACCACACACCCGACATGGGACTCGAACCCCTGGCTTAGGAGGCCAGTGCCTTATCCATTAAGCCACTAATAAGTTTACATTAATATATAATGATCTAGTGTTCTATAATTCAACTAGTGTTGAATTAACACCCAGTGTGTTCATCGGCGTCCAATGGACTTATATAAACACTATAGGGTGTACATTCAATACTGGGGATTTTGCTGTGAACTTACACGGGGACTTGTATGTCGGGAACACCATCACGTAAACGGATGTTTTTTTGTTTTTTCTTTTTAAACGTGCAATGGTTGATATGCTGAAGATGATGTTTATTTAGCATTTTAGTAAGGAGTCTCCAGCGTCAGGACTGTAATGTTACGTTTTCCAATAGAGGAAGGTCTTCAGGGCAGAGTGGTTGTTTATTTACCACCCAAAAACATGAATTTCAAATGAGATATTGTTGTTACATCACAGCATTAGTGGTGCTGGATTTAATACAGCCCCTCACTCGAGCAGAGACAATTCTGTTCTTATTAAAATGTGATCATTTCAGTCTTAAATCCTCGCCGTGTGCATAACTCGGCTCTGGATACGGCCCTATGTTATTAGAGAGCTGCTAACACGTTGTTTCTGGAAACGTATGTAAACTAAAAATGCTGCAGCAATGTTGCCGGAGCGTTTAGAAACGTTCTCGGAACATCTCAGAAACCTGGCAGGTTGCAGGTTCTTAAAAGTTCTTCAAATCATATAAAATGTTCTCTTATCCTAATTGCTAACCTTTCGCCATTAATCATTTAGGCAATATCAGTATTGACGTATAAGCGACTTGCACGTGCGGGTTGTTTAATGATTTTTTTTTTTTTTCCCCCCGAAATGTTGAAGAAATGAGAAAGGAAGTCCCAGGACAGAGCAGTGCCTAAACTATATCTCATCTGGAATCTGATTGCAGGTGGGGAAACTTCAGTCCAATCTAGATTAGTTCAGCATGAGTTGGCCAGAAGCTTGGCAGAAATATAATCGGCAGGAAACAGTGCGAGTCATGCTTTTCCTCAGGCGGACCGGGGAAGATTGAGAAACATTGAAGTGGGGATCGATGAGCTTCCGGGGACATTGATGTCGTTCCCTTCGGAGAGATCCATCAGCCTCTGACACTTCATCTCAGTGCAGTAGAGTGAAGACAAACTCAGTGGCTGTTTTAATTTCAGCCAGATTGGAGGATGAAATTGATCCTGCATTGTTCAGAAGGCTAGCATGTCCGATTATACTTGGAGAGAAGTGCACTAGTTTACTTTGGATACACTAGTACGCCTAAGTATACTTGGAGTAATGTATAGTTGTTTACATATAGCAGTGCGTCTATGTATTTCTGATGAAATATATGTAAATATACTTTATATAGACTGGTATGCCTAAGTATAATGTTTTCAATAATGTTCTAGATTAAATAGCAGTATGTCTAAGTATACTTGGAGTAATGTATAGTTGTTTACATACATGATCAGATAAGATAAGATAAGATATAGCAGTGTATCTATGTATGTTTGGAGGAAGTATATGTAAATATACTTTATATATACTAGCATGCCTACGTATAATGTTTAGAATAATGTTCTAGTTTAGACAGCAGTATGTCTAAGTATATTTAGAGTGAAGTTCACTACTTTAGATATACTAGCATAACAAAGTATACTTAAAATAAGGTGCATTAGTTTAGCTTATACTGATATGTCTAAGTATACATGGAGAAAGGTTCACTAGTTTAGATAGCCTAGCATGTCTAAATATATTACAGTAAAGTTCACTGGTTTAGATAAAGCAGTAAATCTAATTATATAATTGGAGTAAATTTCAGTAGGTTATGTATACTAGCATGCCTAAGTATACTTGAGGTAAAGTTTACTAGTGTAGATATAGCAGCATGTCTATGTACACTTGGAGTAAAGTTTACTAGTTTGACTATACTAGCAGGTTAAAGTATTATTGTAAAATTTACTAGTGTATATATATGTCGGTATGTCTATGTACACTTAAAGTAAAGATCACTAGTTTGAATATACTAGCAGATTAAAGTATACTTGGAGTAATATTAGCTAGTGTAGATATAGCAGCATGTCTATGTACACCTGGAGTAAAGTTTACTAGTTTGACTATACTAGCAGGTTAAAGTATTATTGTAAAATTTACTAGTGTATATATATATCAGTATGTCTATGTACACTTAAAGTAAAGATCACTAGTTTGAATATACTAGCAGATTAAAGTATACTTGGAGTAAAATTAGCTAGTGTAGATATAGCAGCATGTCTATGTACACTTGGAGTAAAGTTTGCTAGTTTGACTATACTAGCAGGTTAAAGTATTATTGTAAAATTTACTAGTATATATATATCAGTATGTCTATGTACACTTAAAGTAAAGTTTACTAGTGTAGATATAGCAGCATGTCTATGTACACCTGGAGTAAAGTTTGCTAGTTTGACTATACTAGCAGGTTAAAGTATTATTGTAAAATTTACTAGTGTATATATATCAGTATGTCTATGTACACTTAAAGTAAAGTTTACTAGATTATATATAGCAGTATGTCTATGTAAACTGAAAGTAAAGTTTACTAGTTTGACTATGCTAGCAAGCTAAAGTATAATTGGAGTACAATTTGCTACATTAGCTATAGAAGTAGGTCTATGTACACTTGAAGCAAAGTTGACTAGTTTAGATAGAGTAGTAGGTTAGTAGCAGTAGTTTGACTATACTAGCAGGTTAAAGTATAATTGTAAAATTTACTAGTTTGACCATGCTAGCAAGTTAAAGTATACTTGAAGTAAAATGAGCTAGTTTAGATATAGCAGTACGTCTATATACACTTGCAGTAAAGTTCACTAGTTCAGACGAAGGAGAATGTTCAAATATATGTAGATAGAGTAAAGTTCACTAATTTAGCTATGCTAGCATGCCTAAGTATACTTGGAGTAAAAATTTTTAGCTTACATTTGATTTACATTTCTAAGTATGCTATGTACCGAGTGAACTATTTTTTTTTTTTTTATGTGTACAAATTTAATCCAGTATTATACAATGTGCACAAAATAGGGGTTTACCAGCATTTAAAATAATGATTGCTTGGTTTCATTTCTGTCACACCGGATGAGGAAATCGATCCCACATTATTTTGACAGTTAACAAATAAGCAGTTCTTTATTTGTGAGGTACGTCCATTGTAAACGTTGTGAGTACTTCACAGTGAGAAGTAGGCGTGTGCTGGGACATGAAGAGGCATTGTGGGATTTTGAGAGAAGAGTGATGTTGCACTACATGAAGATCAATAACCTCGGCAGACTGTCAGCTATAAATCCCTCCAGATTACTCCTAGTGAGATGTGAAATATGGAGCAGTCCAGAGAGAGGTGTTAAGCTACGAGGTGTTAAGAACTGGAGGAGGTGCTAAGTGTCCTGGCCAGTGTGTCTCCCATATGAGCAAAACAAAACATTTTGGCAACAAAATCCAGCACTGTAATGGGATTTGAGTGCGATCTGCAGTATCTTAGTATCTCTGGTGTATATCTGTCTGGCTGCTCTCTATCTCTCTATTATTGTTGTAATCATCCAAGTATTAACAAGAATCACATTAACGGATTCTAACAATAAATTCGAAGCAATGGGATTATGTGTCAATTTTCTACCAGGCAATCTGTCCATTCTTAAGTCTACAGAAACAAGGCCTCACCGTGAAATATTATATTATTATATTATATAATAATATGTATAATAAAATATCCATCCGTCCATCTTCTATACCACTTATTCCTTTTCAGGGTCACGGGGGAACCTGGAGCCTATCCGAGGGAGCATCGGGCAGAAAGTGGGATACACCCTGGACAGGGTGCCAATCCGTCACAGGGCACACTCACATACACACTCACACACCCATTCATACACTACGGACACTTTGGACACGCCGATCAGCCTACCATGCATGTCTGTGGACTGGGGGAGGAAACCGGAGTACCCGGAGGAAACCCCCGCAGCACGGGGAGAACATGCAGACTCCATAATAAAATATATAACATTGATATAAATATTATATTATATAAACATTCCGCAGCAGAGCTTTGTTTCTATCGGAGTTCATTTAAGCCTGTTGCTCTTTATAACACTGACCTGCTTCTGTTTTTAACACTATCGCAGCCGTATGGAAATGTACATTACAAGTTTCTCCAAATGTACTACAAATATACTAATGTATACGCTTGACAGCTAATCTCTTTTCTCATTTTATTTGGATACACTAAAATACCTAACTATCTTAGACTAAGGCTCACTAGTTTACATGCTATATTATCATCTCTAAGTACAATTGCAGTTCATGTGTCCTTAAAAAAAAATACTTGTAGATCTAAGTGCTCGAGAAGTATGCTAGTTTATTTTGATGTATTACTTGATACATTAGCATTCTTAACTGTACACGGAAAGACCTACACTAGTTTGCTAGTAAGATGCTAGCAGGTCTAAGTATATTTGCAGTAAGGTTCGCTAGTTTAGCTATACAAGCATGGGTTAATATACTTTACTTAACTTTTCTAGTTTACATACACTAGCATGTCTAAGCACACTCGGAGAGAAGTACGTTTGTTTACTTTTGAAGTACAGTACCGGTATGTCTCAGTATACTGACCAGTGTATACTTGGGGTAAATTTAACTTGTTGGGAAATACTAGCATGTCTAAGTATACAGGTGCATCTCCAAAAATTTGATCGTGTGTACTGAACCAGACTGAGAGATTAAAGGCTCAGGAAACCTTTGCAGGAGTTTGGAGTTAATTCGCTGATTAGAGCTCTTCTCAGGTCGACATTTCTGTATTATAAATTCTTTATTCGAATATTTTGAGATACTGGATGTTTCGTTTCCATGAGGTGTCAGCCGTAATCATCGAGATTTAAAAAAAAAAGAAAAAAAAAAAAAGTCTTGAAATATTTCACTTGATGTGTAATGAACCTAGGATATATGAACGTTCCGCTTTTTCAAGTAAATTATGGAGAGAGAAAAAATAACCCCTACAATATTCAAATGACCCTGAAGGAAGGATAAACGGTATAGAAGATGGATGGATGGATGGATGGAATATTCACATTTTTTGAGATGCGCCGTCACGATTCAAAGGTAGATACGGAAGCAAGCGCAGATCTTCAAACAGTTTAATAAACAAACAACAAAACAAAGACACTAAGACAACTAGGCAAAATACTGCGGCTAAGGCTAAACATAAACTATGAAACAAAACACGGTACAGGGACACAGATCAAGACAGACAATACGTAAGACGAGGAAGCGGTACAAACAGTGGCTATATATAGGAGTGCTCGTTAAACAGAAACGTGATACAGGTGCAGGTGGTCATGCGACAGTGATGCAGCATGGTGCAGTGGCTGCTGGGAAATGAAGTCCAGAGCTACGTCCTTGATATACGACATGCACCTGTACTTGGAGTGATGTTCACTTGTTTGAAATGCTAGCATTTCTAAGCATACTTAGAGAAAGTTCCAGGAGTTTACATTTAATGGCATGTTTACGTATACATGTGGAGAAGTACACTAATATACTTTTGATATATTACATTTGCATGCGTACTTGTAGTTCACTACTTTCTATATATACATACCTATACATCAGACTACAATATTATACACATATATATATACACGTATATATACTTGATATAATAACAGCTACGTAATTCCACGTCATTTAAAATGCAGTAACCCATACATTAGGGATTTGAGCAGCCTGGTTCTCGGACATGTGACGCTAAAAACCTGAGATTAAACTGTTTCTGTTTTACCAGCACACTAAGCACTCCTAAAATAAACCCACTAAGCAGGACTCTTTTTTGGAATTTGTCCATATATGGAGCTGTTCTGTTATGAGGCCAACGCATCTGAACGTATGAGCCGTACATGGATTTTACTCGGAACAAAACCTGACTAAATCTCCTGCTCAGATGATTGCATCAGCATTAAGAATTGCAGCACTAAAGCTAGAGCTCACATAAGAAAGGTTCACTAGTTTAGATAGCCTAGCATGTCTAAATATATTAGAGTAAAGTTAACGGGTTTAGATAAAGCGGTAAGAGTAATGATGTAATTGGAGCTGATTTCAGTAGGTTATGTATACTAGCATGCCTAAGTATACTTCAAGTAAAGTTGACTAGTTGAGATATAGCAGCAGGACTATGTACACTTGAATAACGACCGCCTTAAGTACATGTTGGTACATGTTTGTTAGTTAATGGATTCATTAACACATAGGGGTTAATATTATTATAATACTATTTTATTTTTAAGTGTCATATTGATCATGGATATTGAAAGTGTAATATCGATATATGTATTAAAATCCCAATTGAAATACGTTTCTCAATTTCTAAAACGGACCACTGTAAACTTTAAAGCAGCGTAGCACTCGACGGTAGTCCTTTTCTATGTTCTCTGGTGATTCCCAAACCCCCCCGCATTTTTCTTCATATATAATTATCCTGATTATTCTGTGTATTGCATCCCAGTACGTCGCGCGAGTAGGTGAGGGAAGTCGTCCGTTGCTTTGTTACAAAAGATAATTGCAACTATTAAGCGAGGCTGAAAAACGACGGCGCTGTGCTTTTTCACTTCATATTATTTCACAATGAACGGATTTGTTTGACACGTCAGTTCGGCCGCGTTCTATCGTGGTGTCGACGAATACTCCGGAAACGCCACGAGAATCCAATTCACAGCGTTTAGCTGAGCTTTTTGGTTTCCTGACTTGTTTTGTTCTTGTGCTTCTGAAAGGTCCCGATCTAGTGAATTGTGCATTTCTTTGCCGTCCCCATTGAGCGCTTTGGACGAATGACTCCATTACTTCATTCTTCTGGTCTGAAAAGGTGTGAAATAGAACAAATCTGTGAGCTTGTCCTTGGGTAAACCCTGAAAATTAGAAAGCCTTATCAGAATGAAGGTTAATATTCCATGGAGGGAGCCGAGCTGATTAGTCGGTATGAGCACGAGCCATATCAAATAATGATGAGTGATTCGCACATGACTCAATCCTTTAAGTGAACTGGACGAACCAATTTGTGATTACATAAGAGTTGACATTTTTGATTTACACACTGAGTCAACTGATGAAGTTTAAATCTGTTCGTTTGGGGGGTTTCGTTTTAAATGAAATAATCGAATAATGTGAGTCGTATATTATTTCCGATACTAATTTCAGCACTCTTAAAAGTAGGTTTGACTATTACTAAAATAAAATGCTGAATATTTGCAGAGGGGTTTGTTTTCTTTCTTCTTCTTCTTCTTCATTCATTCGTTCATAGTTAAGAGTCTGGTTCCTCTTGGCCATTTTCCTCAGCACTGTCGTCTATGTCTCGTTCGTTATGCACCAAAAATCTACATACTGATTTCTGTCAATACAAATAAAACGGATTGATTTAAATATTTAAAGATGCCGCGTGTAATATTTAGTGTCCTCTGCTGCCTGAGAGGTGAATCATAATTGCGACGCAAGCAAGCCACTTTCCCAGTCGCTCGGCTCCTCATTAGGGGTGGAATTCATTTGTAAACAGAAGCCTGAAATTCAAAAGATCTATTAAATGATTTTTGTTTGTTTGTTTGTTTGTTTGTTTGTTTGTTTGTTTAAGCACTACAAATTAGAGCTCTAAACATAAATCAAGTAGGACGGACTCTAAGTATTAAGTAAGAATATAGTATATAAGCCAGTATTTTGTTAACAGAGCATGCACTAACGTTTATTTATTTTTTTTACAGAAGATTTTTATCCTTATCAACTTTTTAGCATTTTCAGATATTATACTGAAAACTTCACAACAAAGTTTGCCCAGTTCCAAAGTTCATGTAGTTACTGTGTAAGTTGCTTAATGTTTGAGCAAAATGCAGGAAATCGTATAATGCCTAGGTCACGGTTTCTAAAAACCAATTCTACTTAGCTTATCTAGCTAATCTAACATGCTAATTTACAATACCTACTTATCCACGAATTTTACAAGGTACATTACAAAACCTAACTATCTAGCTCCTCCTGAACCCAAAGAACGAATAACCTTTGTGGGATGTTGTTGTTGTTGTTGTTGTTGTTGTTGTAATAAGTCATCAGTGTGAAACAGAATGGTGCCAAATTTGAAAAAAAGAATGCTAGGCAACAGGGAACTTTCTGGGAAGCTTCATGAACAGAACCTTCACTATCGCCTAGAGTGTTATTGTCAGATTTATTACTGAGACACCTGAGCTTGCGTCTTGCTGCAAACAATCCCAATGTGGGACTCGGTGTTAGTAAGTCTGAGGACCGTGCATACGGAACACTCATGACAAAGACATGAGTCGCTCTCTGACCGAGTGTACGAGTTGTACTGACAGCTAAAGACAAGGAAAACTACGCTCTGCCCCATACCTATACCTGAGAATGATCATTTTATTTTTCCGTTGCCATGACACCCGTCCGGAGAGCTTTCCGCACCCCACTCCCCCTCACTGAGGAACACTGGCTAATTTAATGAGTTATTTTTCGAAACTTAAGGAGCTATTTGCTTCCATCTTAATTGAACTCGACATACTTCTGTAGAGTGTATGGCGAATTGTAAAGGCAGATATTTCATTTTCATGTGTGAGGCACGATCTCTTATCCTGTCTGAATGGGTAACTCAAGCGAAAGTAACATTTAGTAACTAAGAATAATTGGGGGGGGGGGGGGGGGTTTAAAATAACATGCGGTTTTCGATTTTGTATTTTAAGATTTAAATACTTACAAAACAGTACTAATATACGGTAACAAAGTAGAGTTAATCAATATTTTCCAGCCCTTTACATGTATATATACTGTATATACATGACTGACACACCTTCGTTGCGAAGTCTTGCCAACCAGCTAGTAGTTTCTGTACATGCTAAGCCTTGATATTTCTCATATTGCTGTTCTGTGCTGTTGGATTATTGTGTTTTGGCCTCTGAAACCAACTTTGGATTCCTGTACAAGACTGTCACTGCTCTATTTTAATTAAATTCTCTCTCTCTCTCTCTCTTTTTAAGGGAATGAGAGGTGCTGAAGCAAACCAAACAACACCTTTTGTCCATCCATCCATCCATCTTCTACACCGCTTATCCTTCCTTCAGGGTCATAGGGAACTTGGAGCCTATCCCAGGGAGCATGGGGCACAAGGCGGGGTACACCCTGGACAGGGTGCCAATCCATCACAGGGCACACTCACACACCCATTCATACACTGCGGACACTTTGGACATGCTAATCAGCCTACCATGCATGTCTTTGGACTGGGGGAAGAAACCGGAGTACCCGGAGGAAACCCCCGCAGCACGGGGAGAACATGCAAACTCCGCACACACAGGGCCACGGTGGGAATCGAACCCCCGACCCTGGAGGTGTGAGATGAACATGCTAAATGTTTTTATTATAACTGGAACACTTTGGACAGTCAACATAAAACTTTCTGCGTTCTGAGTACAACGGACTGCAACGTTATTGCCCCATTACTACCTCACAAAGACAGCGAAAATACACAGGGCTGTGATCTTGTGCTTTATTTCTTGCACCAAAATATGAGGCTAAATGATTCTCCATCACATTTTTTCCCCCACAAGGTTAAACTGATGAAAGTCGTACCTCCATGTCTACCTTTGGAGACGGCGGGTGTTACCATCCACAATTTGGGTAAATGTTTATTCCATGCTTCAGTGCGTATCAGCTCAATATCTTTAATTGAACTAATCAAGCATTCCACACAAAACCAACAAACCCAGAGGAAATCAGCACTGATGAATAAAGATGAGGGGAAACGTCAGGTGGGCTGTGAAGCCGGAGTGCGGGGATTGTATTGACGATGTGCCATTTGACATTGAGATCTAAGATTTGACAGGCAGTGTGTTTTATTTACTCCCTTTTTAATCCTCCGAATCAAAGTGCAATCTGCAATGTGTTAAATAAGCAGTCGCATTTCAGCACACAGAAATCTGCTATCCATCAGCGTTAAACCTGTTTAACCAAGCGGAATATAGGTTCTATGATCTTGGGTGGGGGGAAATCCATAGCTATCCAAAAAACCCTTAAAGAGCATTAAAGAGTGTTGGTTTTCCAACAACAACCCGATGATGTGACCAAGCAGAGTTAATTTTCCCACCCTTAAGTTGATTAGTTTCCCATAACAAAGCATTCGGAAATGTTTTATAAGCAATTTTTTTTACATGACCCGTTGTAATTTTCATCCATTTATAGTTTAATGTTAAAAGCGCACCTATGATGGTTTTGAAACGTGTCTAATTTTGTTTTGAAGGTCTCGTACGATAGATTTACGTGCATCCGAGGTCAAAAAACACTTTAACGTGCTCATAATTTAAATTGCAGCGTTACCTTTTTTCCCCCCAGTGTCACAAACGACTCGTTAAATGATCCGTTCTAAAGGATTCGTTCTAAACTCCTTTCAGAGAGTATACTCTGCTCTGATTGGTCAGATGTCCCAATCTGTTGTGATTGGTCTACCGCTGTAAAAACCAATTCTACTTAGCTTATCTAGCTAATCTAACATGCTAATTTACAATACCTACTTATCCACGAATTATACAAGGTACATTACAAAACCTAACTATCTAGCTCCTCCTGAACCCAAAGAACGAATAACCTTTGTGGGATGTTGTTGTTGTTGTTGTTGTTGTTGTTGTAATAAGTCATCAGTGTGAAACAGAATGGTGCCAAATTTGAAAACAAGAATGCTAGGCAACAGGGAACTTTCTGGGAAGCTTCATGAACAGAACCTTCACTATCGCCTAGAGTGTTATTGTTACCTTTTTTCCCCCCAGTGTCACAAACGACTCGTTAAATGATCCGTTCTAAAGGATTCGTTCTAAACTCCTTTCAGAGAGCATACTCTGCTCTGATTGGTCAGATGTCCCAATCTGTCGCGATTGGTCTACCGCTGTCAGCGAGGAGCCGATGAAGTCCAGAGGCGGGGTTTTTTATTACAAACCTACGTAGGTTAGTACAGGAAGTAAAGTCTGGAATCACTAACGAATCGTTTCAGCTGTTCCGAATCGATTCCTTCTTTTAGGAGTCGATAACTCTGTTAGTCGTGCGCTTTGATTTGTGAAACTTTGCGAGACTTTTTACATTCACAAACAGCTCTAACACACTTTAATGCTGTCTGCAAAACAAGTTAGTTCATGTTATCATTAACATTATAGTAGCCATAGACAGGCATTTCCAGCATTAAACTCTCTTAAAGTTAAGTAAAGTTAAGATTCGAAGGGGGGAAAAAAGGGGGGGGGGGGCTAGGGGGGCAGTTTGTCATGTTACCAAGAAACCTGAAAGCATAAACTCCTCTGTCCTGGAGACTTTCCCATGGTGGAAAACTTCTCAGACTCCTTCCAGAAATGTTAAATAAACATCTCCTTACAGTAAACTTCCCCATATCAACAAGTGCATGTTTTTCTTGCATTCTTATTATTAGCTTTAGATTACTGTGAAATCCTGAAGTCGTACCATATTAGAATGAGTGCATTTACAGCCGGGAACTACTGTCAGAGCTGCTTTTATAGAAGATTGATCAACGCATTCTGACCAATCAGGTTTGAGAATTCAACCGCACTGCGGAATAGATTCGTGTGGGAAAAAGGCTGTGACAGTTGAGGTTGCCGAACACACAAGCGCAACTGTATTCGAAAAGATTTTCTTGTCAGATGCTCGGCGTCAAAATGCATTTGATTTAAATTGCAGAACATTCAGCTCGACATCTAAGAAACACATGGATTCTTTCGTCTTGATGGCCTTCATGGTCACTTGCATATGTTTCTCGTCACAGAGTACATTTCCGTCCCATCCCAAGTTCCACTTTCCCTCGGTCATATTTTCCGACGACGTTCTTTGTGAATATGACGGCGGGTCACTTTGTCAGCTTGATACCCGGTCATTGCTGTGGAGATGGAAAGCTCCAGGAGCCTGTTGCTTTTTCTGTCCGTCACTTGTCTGATTCAGTTCTGCGCTGTCGCGTTCAACTTCACTCCTCGTTCTCTCCCGAGCCCGGGCACGTCTCAGTGCACAAAAACATGCTGCAGCAGACACTCACAGGAGATTTGTTTATTCCTACTTGCTGCTCTTCGCCTCTCTTTTTCTCCCTCTATTGCCTTTTCCAGCACACTCGGTCGGCTCTGTCGGTCTCAGACGGATTGCCGGATTTGAAAGGGCTTCATAAACTGTTGCGCATCCGTCTGCAAGTCTGCGTTCAAGTGTTCAATTTAAATCTGTGTAGAAAGTGTGCGAAGAGAAGACAAGCGTGCCATATAATGAATAAAACCCGTACATGCTGTTATAGAAAAAGAATCAACGATGGGGTGGTGTGATGTGGCTAGACATATGTTTTATTCCTTTTATACTACAGCAATTTGTTTATTAAAGAATGTCGCATTATACTCTTTTTTTTTTTTTTTTATCCATTTATACCCTACATGGCCAAAAGTTGTTGGACACCTGACCAACATACCCATATGTGCTTGTTGAACATCCCATTCCAGATTAATTCAATTCACTTCAATTCTATTTTATTTGTATGGCGTGGTCAACAATGTCTCAGAGAAGCTTTACAGAAACATATAAACACAGGGTAGAGATTTTAAGCGTGTGGATTTATCTCCGTTGAGCGAGCCGGTGGTGACGGTGGCGAGGAAAAACTCCCCGAGATGATACGAGGAAGAAACATTGAGAGGGACCGGACTCGGAAGGGAACCCGTCCTCGTCTGGGTCACAACGGGTAGTGTGAACGTAAAAAGAAAGTTCTTTATGGTTTTAATATGAAGTCTGTTTTCTTGAACTAGTCCACTGATCACTAAAGAAGATTTGAGTGCAAAATCGCATGCGGTAATCGCAGTCCCAAGGCCATCGCAGCAACCGTAGCTCCAGTACCACAGCGCAATTGTTCATGAGAAATTGAGGTCCAAAACCATTTCCATGGTACTTCAAGCAGTACCGTCCTCGGCAATCCTCAGGCTGCACTGCTTAGGGTCGTCCTCAGTAGCAGAATGTAACCTCCGTTTGATGAGAGCTCCAACCAGAGATAGGGCATCAGGATGGATCAGGCATGTCCGGAGAGCAGAAAGGGTCAGGGTCACTGGCATCTCCATATCAGTCCTCCTTTACTGTTATAGTAACCTCCACTCGTCTGGAAAGACTTTCCATGATTTTGAGGCATGGCTGTGTCCATTCAGCCACAACAGCATTAGTGAGTTCATGGAAAGTTCAAGTTCATTCCAAAGGTGTTCGATGGGGTTGACGTCAGGGCTCTGTTCAGGGTTGGCTCTTAGTTCCAGCGAAGGGAAATTGTAAAGCTACATCATACAAAGGCATTCTATACAATTGTGCTTCCAACTTTGGTTGTATAGTTTGTCACTGTTCATTTAATTATGGGTTGCATTAGGATTTGGACGTTATTTGAACAAAATCGGCCCCGTCCTTCTTTTCTTTTCTACTTGGAATTTGAAGTTGATCAGTATTTCAGAGCTCACCTCAATACTGCACAGATGTCTTCAGAACATAAAAAGGCAATGTAATCTCAGCATGCTAGGGACGTCCTTGTGATCAATAGCGCTCAAGTAATTGGTTTTTGCAGATGGAGTCCACTTCTGGACAGAGCCTTTGGAATGACTTCTACATGGACTTTATTGTAGCAGTGAATTGATTCACTTATTTCAGAGTTGCTGTTAAGAATAGTTTAAGGGATAGTATATTGTTTGTTTGTTTGTTTGGAAACACTAAAACGGGTCACTTCATTGGCTAAAAATCTCCAGGAAGGTTCTGGTTTGTTATCGAGGACAATAGTCTTATGGTACTTTTTAGGGAACTGTATTGACTATTGAATAAATACGAACTTTTTTTTTTTCAGAGCTTTTGTAGCAAAAACAAATTTTTGTTCTAATGAATACGAGTAGAACTGGACAAACCTCTAGAACGATCTATAGATAAGTACAACATTGCATTGAGGTTAGTCTGGTAGTAATATAAACAGCCTGCTAGGCATTATTTCGTGATAAACTGGTACTCAGGAAAACTTTCATTTTGGATTTTGTTAAATTATCAACTCTGATTGGTTCATTTTGTTAAACAGCAGCTCTGACAGTCAGTTGACACTAATTCATAGGCCGTGTTGTGGATGCTATATACCGTATAAACAAAAAATAAAATGTGTGCAAATGTTGATCATGTAAAGTTTCTACATGGTGATGTTTTGTGTGTAAAGCTGTTCGTTTTTCAACAATTGAAAGTTTTCAGGACAGATGACTTTGTGGTTTCTTGGTAACGTGACAAGCTTTTTTTTTTTTTTTTTGGCCCAAACCTGTTCCAACATGACACAAAGCGAGCTCCATGAAGACATGGTTTGCCAGGGTTGGAGCAGAAGATCTCGAGTGTCCAGCACAGAGCCCCTGACGTCAACCCCACTGAACACCTTTGGGATGAACCGGAACCCCGACTGCACCACAGACTTCCTCAAAGTCCCAACATCAACGCCTGACCTCGACCTCACTAACGCTCTTGTGTCTGAATGAACACAAATCCCCACAGCCACGCCCCAAAATCTAGTGGAAAGCCTTCCCAGAAGAGTGGAGCGCATTATAACAGCAAAGAGGGAATAAATCCGGAGTGGGACGTTCAACACGTTATGCTTTCAAATGTTTTCAGTTCAGTAATCTTTCGTGTTCAATGATTGTCTAACGTTTGCGACGCGTAAACATTACCGAACCAAGTGCTGTTTATTTTCTACAAGTAAGCTCTTCGAGTTTGCATTTTCTTCATGCTCCTAGGTTTCTTCTTCTGGCTTGGCTTCAGACGGTAAAAGTCGTTCTTATCAAATCACAGCAGCCTTTGACACCACTGTTCCTGTATCCCATCTCTCGATCTGTTCGAGAGTTAAAAATATGATTTTCTTCATGGTTATAGTTATTCATCTACACTACCTGTCAAATGTTTTTACACACGTGGAGTTTCTTGTGTTTTATTACCGCTTCATTATTAGTATTGCGACAGATCAAACGATTTGACGAACGAACAAAGATTCTATACCGCTTTATCCTTTTCAGGGTCTCGGGGAACCTGGAATCTATCCCAAGGAGCATGGGGCACAAGGCGGGGTACACCCTGGACAGGGTGCCAGTCCATCGCAGGGCACAATCACATACACATTCACACACCCATTCATACACTATGGACACACCAATCAGCCTACCATGCATGTCTTTGGACTGGGGGAGGAAACCGGAGTACCCGGAGGAAACCCCCGCAGCACCGGGAGAACATGCCAACTCCTCACACACAGGGCCACGGTGGGAATCGAACCCCGGACACTGGAGTGTAAGGTGTGAGGCGAACGTGCTAACCACTAAGCCACGGTGCGCCCAATTGAAATGATAAAGAATAGCAATTAATATAGAAACCGAAATCTTTTTGGAACTTATTAACATCTAAATGTGTGCTTTATCAAATGCAGCACACTTGGACGGTAAAGCCGTTAAGCCAATAGATAAAAGATGGTTCCAATTAAAAGTCATGTCTAACATTTCTCACTTCACTAAATATTTCATAATAAGCATTTCTGCATTCACTTAGTAGTAGTAGTAGTAGCGGTATAAGAAGTAGTAACAGTTGATGCAGTACAGTAGGAGTAGTAGTATAGTAATGGATATAGATGTAGAAATACCTTTAAAGATGAAATGCTTGTTTTTGTTTGTTTGAGTTTTTTTTTAAAATCTTTATTTACATGTAGCTGCAATTTGTGGTCAAATTCATACGTGTGAAGTATTCTATGTATTTGTACTATTTTACATATTCTCTTTATTGTTTAACCTTTTGACCTTTTGTTTTTTAAAAAAATCACAAAAATACTCTGCTCTCATGGATATCAAACAATTGCAAACTAAACACAGGTTTATCAAAAAAAATTATATATATATATATATATATATATATATATATATATATATATATATATATATATATATATATTTGTTAGATATAGGTGTGCAACAATTATTATATATATATATATATATATATATATATATATATATATATATATATATATATATATATATATTTGTTAGATATAGGTGTGCAACAATTATTGGCACCCCTATGAATTCGTATGAGAAAAATATATTTGAAGTATATTCCCATTGATTATTTCAAATAAATATTTATTACACCTGGGTGACTAGGAACAGGAAAATGTTCAATCAGTAAACATAGTTTTTCCTACAAAAAATGTAACGTTACAGAAAAACTTACCCGCTGATTTCCTTATAAAGCTGCATATAGTGTCACGCCAAATATCAAATACTGACTTTGTTTAGTTTATTACTGTTAACTGCACTTTATGGTATTTTTATGTAGAAACATGTAATTTTATTACTATTAAAGACATTGTTGCTTTATAGCATTACTTTGTATGTGACTATATATATATATATATATATATATATATATATATATAATCACTGTACGTTAATCCCCATTAATAAAATACTGATTGTATTGGAGATGCACCAGCACCAGTTCTCATTTTAATTTGTTAAACTAACCTACCTGTCATGGAGAGGATGAACTGCATGCACCTGCTCTCATTAGCACCCACTCTGTGTGACACACTCACACACACACACACACACACACACACACACACACACACACACACACACACACACACACACACACACACACACACACACACACACACACACACGCCATCAGGTTCTTGAGTAGGTGCTGCTGCAGCTGCACAATCAGTACTATTCACAAGTTCATCGCTTTGGCAGATCTGAAAACAGCCCGTGGAAGCTTGACAATTTCGTAAAAAATACGTGCAAATTCAGTTTTTTGGAAAATATTCTTTGCGACCTGTCTAATATAAATCATATAAATCATCCGTGCAGCATGGTCTGGTATATAAATCCATGCCGAGGCATCAAGTGCCTGTGGGAAAGTCTCTGGGGGGAAAATGAAATGTGATGCGGGCCACAGATTGCAGTTGTTTTCCACCAGCACAGGTAGCTTTATTTGTATTTACAGCAGCAGAAGAGTGTGTAGGGACCCATTAGGTTGGAGTGCATGACCATGGCTCTCTGTCTCCAGGCGTGCCGAGTCTGCCATCAGTCCCGCCGCTGAGGAAAAGCAGCCTGGGCTTTATTTATATGCTTAATGTGTTTACATACAGACCGGTGACAAATTATTCAGATGTCAGGCCACAACGAGCCACTAGAACATCCTCGGTGTCTATTCTACAACTCTCTAGAACTGTACAGGAGAGAGAAACACTGAAAACACTGAAAGATATTCCCTCGCTTGGGGTTTTGACGACGTGCTAAACTGTTTTGTGGGCGCTCAGTCCAAAATCTGCTGAGATTTGGCATAGTAGCATTGATCATGATTTACATCATTTTCATCCTCATCAAAGTGTTCCGTGATAGCTGTGGATAGGGGCGGAGTCATCCTGGAAGAGACCACGCCCATCAGGAAAGAAATGTTCCATTACAGGATGAAGATGATCAGTCAGAAGAGCTATGGATTGATTTGTGGTGATAAAGAATGCATGTGAATAATTAACTGTGTGCGTGTTCTGGTTAATATGCATATAAACATATATATATATATATATATATATATATATATATATATATATATATATATATATATATATATATATATATGTATACCATGTAATATAAAATGAATCTATTCCGGAAAGGTCACACAGCACTTATCACGCTGATGATCAGTTTAACAGCTCCTGACAGAACCTCGGCATCAGTCGTCTTGTAAACGCTGTAATAGCTTGTTGCACGTGACAGACAGCGATCTCTCCATCGTCTCCTTCTTCAGCAGCTCTGATGAAGCGGAACCCAGAGGAACACTATCGTGAGAACAGAGTCTTTAACAGCCTGCCCGATTCTCCTGTCTCCTGCTGACCTACAGCTTCATGCAGCAGCGCTCGTCCTTCTGAGGAATTACTACAGCCAACACGTTAATGCAGCGGTGGGCTTTGAGCTGAGAACTGCACTCATTTGTTTTAAATTGAACTCAAGAAATGTAATAAAGTTTAAAAAAAAAAAATTCCACAGAGCAGGTAATAACAGTGTGAGAGTAAAATAACTGCCATAACAATATAATGTTACACACACACACACACACACACACACACACACGCACTGGTGTTTAATTGTGTGTGTCCACAAGATTAGGAAAATCTAACAGTTTTGACACTATTGGGGACATCTGGCCGGTCCCCAATAGGAAAACTGTTCTCTCTCTCTCTCTCTCTCTCTCTCTCTCTCTCTCTCTCTCTCTCTCTCTCTCTCTCTCTCTCTCTCTCTCTCTCTCTCTGCTTTCATTTTAAAAGCTAAAACTTCTTTTTGTTTACTGAGGATAGATTTAGGGTTGGTGTGTGTTCATACACTCTGGGTTAGAAACAAATCACAAATCCCTCCCCATGTACACGAGTCACAGAAGGTTCCCGATCTCTGGAGATTTTTGCATTCTGTAAAGACATCGGCGTTTGAAGGGTTCACATTCTGAAAATGACTGAATGTTTGGTCATTATGATCAGAACTGATACTGGTAATAAATAAATAAATAAATAAATCAGTGAACGTGGAAAAAAATATGAATCTCTAATATTTTATGACAGATTTTGTCCTCTATGGACCTGTGTGGAACTTTTTTAATTGACGCTCGAGGGTTAAGACGAGAACGTCACATTTTGATCAAAGGAGACATTTAAAACATCCCCCCCCCAAAAAAAAAGCTGTGAGCATTACAGACAACTAATCCAAAGCTAACGAAGATAGCGGTGCATTTAATGTCATGTAAACTGGACTGTCATCGCATATTTTTGCTTTTTCGACTGTACAGTAACGGTTTTATGGATAAACGTATTGATACGAATCTAACGGTCTGTCCGTGTAAAAACCGTTACGTCCACCTGAGGCGAATTCAGACAGTCCACGCTGAGTTAATTTGACCCAGGGAGCCGGGCTGAGGCGTCGGGGTGGGGGAGGGGAAGGGTGCATTGATTCAACTGACAGTCAAAATGTCCCAGTCACATGGGTTACACAAAACTACCCAAGACTGAGAAAATAACCCACTTAAATGAGCCAAAAGGCTCAACCCAGCGTTTGGGTAGAATAAATAACCCAGCATTTATGTGTATGTTGATAGAAATTACCATCCCACACACATTCATTTGTCTCAGACTGTAATCTAATTCATCCGTAATTAAAGTTAGCTAGAGCGGCTAATAAATCAAAAACATGAGCCGAAAATCACGGTTCAATTAAGTCCTTGTTAGGATTTGAAACTAGAGAATCTCCGGGTTACGGAGAGAGAATACAGGAGAAACACGGCGCCCTCGCCTCGCTACACACTTCCCCCGCCAAGCTTGAGAGAGTTTACCGAATGACACACAGATCTCTGAATTATTCAAAGAAAGGCAGAGGCTCAGGCGGTTGAGCGGGTTGAGAACTAATCGTAGGTTGACGGTTCGATTCCCGGCCCACGTGACCCCACATACCGAAGTGTCCTTGGGCGAGACACTGAACCCCGAGTTGCTCCCGATGGCAAGTTAACGCCTCGCATGGCAGCTCTGCTACCACTGGTGTGTGAGTGTTTGTGTGTGAATGGGTGAACGAAACACAGTGTAAAGTGCTTTGGAACCACTAAGGTTAAAAAAGCGGTATATAAGTGCAGACCATTTACCATCAGGCCTGACACACAACGGAGACAATGGGTTAACTATTGATTGGTTAGGTGGAAGGGCATATTTGCATGAAACAGGAAGGTATGTAAATGAGCAAATGGTGAGAGGACAAAGGACTGCACAAACGGTGAGGGGCTTTATCCATCCACACCTGAGTCAACAGAGAGACAAACAGAAAAAGGCGTCAACACAGGAACCAGGAAACGGGGAGGGGGGGGGGGTCACAGAGTGGGGAGAGTGTTCACAGTAAACTTACCAGTCCTGGAATTCGATTCATAATCAGTTTTAATTAAAAAATGCTGGTTTATGATTTCCATCACTATTAGATTTTTTTTTTTTTTTAAATAGTGCCGACAAATTAACGTCCTTTTAATGATTAATTATTTAATTATTTCATAAATGGCCTCCTTACAAAGTCTCATGAGTCTAAATGATTTCCTCACTAAACTAATGATTCTCTAACCCCCACCCCCCGACACCCCCCCCTCCCGACACCCCCCCCCCCTCCCCACCCCCCCACCCCTGCCCTGTTTTCACACAGAAACATAAAAGTGAATAAATATAAGAAATGTATAAATCCTACAGCTGTATTTAGGACGTATTAAGATTTGAAGATTTACTGTGTTAAAAAAAACAACAACGCCCAAGTTCAGCCCGCCTCATAGCCCTTACTGTGAACGTTTAAGCTGATTAGCATCACTGATACGTTTGCTTTAATTGTTTGAAATATGTTTGGTTTTAAATCGGCCTATCTGTTGAATTTTTCATTTGGAACTGGAATTTCCATCAGCTGGGGGGAAAAATAAACACTGCAGTGTGTAAATCAGCCAGTGTACTGTATATCTATGTACTGTATATATATATATTTAATCCCAGACTGCAAATGACCTACAGAAAACGTTGCATAAATGATCTCCCCTCTTGAACCTTATCCTATTCTGTAGTGTTTCAACACGGAACTGAACAGGAATTCATTGGGATTAGACAGTATAGCATGTCATGAATGTTCACAATATAGCCTTAATATTGAAGAGGGGGAAATATGAAAAAGGTTAAGGACATAAAAGTTGTGATTCTATAAATATTCACTCCTATTAATGTGGAAAAAACCTTAAATTAGCCCTGGTGCAACTAGGTTCCACTGGAAATTACATAATTAGTTGAATGGAGTCAAACCTGTGTTCACATGATCTGAAGTATCACATGATCTCAATATAAATCTCCATAGTCTGGGACACATTTCCTGTCTTGAAAAGTCCAAATCATGGTTTAGTTATTAAAAAAATACAAAATATCCCAAATTTTGACCATCCTGTGGAACATCATTAAATCCAAGAAATTAAAATGAAATGCCTAGAGGAGGCTGTCCAACAAAATCAGAGAAGCAACCAAGAGGCCAAGGGTAACTCTGAAGGATCTGGACAGAACCAAATGTCAAATAGAGCAGCTATTCACACGAAAAACCTATAACTGAGGACGAGTGTTGAGAAGAAAGCCATTGCTGGAGAGGGGAAAAAAAATCTGTTCTGGTGACACCAAGAGGAAACACGCAGAAAAGGATCTCTGGTCTGGTGACATGGAAATGAAACGTTTCAGCCTTTTTGGGTTTGGTGGAAACTCAACACTGCACATCACCCTGAGAACACCACTCACTACAGTGAAGCATGCTGGGGGTAGCATCGTGTTTGGTGGATGCTTTCTATCAGTAGGGACTGGGAAACTGGTTAAGATTGACGGCAACCTGGAGGGAGATGAGTAGAGTGTGATCCTAGAAGAAAACCTGGTCCAGCCTGTAAGACTGGAGCAGAGAACTGCACCTTCACAAAATGGTAGTGAAACTACTGGCAAAGCTACACTGGAGTGGTTCAAAACAAAGAACTCGGAAAGTGTTCGAATGGCCCAGTCTAAACCCAGACCTCAATTTGATCTGTGGCGAGACGTGAAAAAAGAAGAGTCTGGGTCTAATCTGACAGAGCGTGAGCAATTTTGCCAAGAAGAATGAGCACAAATATCAGGATATACCACAAATATCGCAAATACCAAGCTGTAAGCTCCATACGCCAGCTCCATATGCCAGCTGTAAATGCCATCAAAGGTGGTTGTACCAAGTATTGACCCAGATAAAAATGTTAAAAATCCCAAATTCAGTTCCTGATTGTAACATTATAAAACGTGGAAAACATTCAAAGGGGATGAATGTGGGGCACGTCACAACCTGACCTATTTTATGGGATCTAAATCACTCCAAAATGGTCAAAAACAAAACTTTATTTTAGATCTAATCGTTTCGAGTCCAAACACCCCCCCCCAACATACACACCTGTGTTACAATTAATTTAATGCTGTTATTGTTTGTCAGACTCCATATTTTTTATTATTATTATTATTATTATTATTATTATTATTATTATTATTATTATTATTGTTGTTGTTGTTGTTGTGGTTATTTTTACTGTTGTTATTATTATTGTTGTTGTTGTTATTTTTATTATTGTTGTTGTTATTATTATTATTGTTGTTGATGTTGTTGTTGTTGTTTTTAATTATTATTATTATTATTATTATTATTGTTTTGTTGTTATTAGTATTATTATTGTTGTTGTTATTGTTATTGTTGTTATTTTTATTGTTATTATTATTATTATTATTGTTGTTGTTGTTATTATTATTATTATTGTTGATGTTGTTGTTGTTTTTAATTATTATTATTATTATTATTATTATTATTGTTATTGTTATTGTTATTGTTGTTTTTTATCATTGTTATTATTATTATTATTATTATTATTATTATTATTATTACTTGTGTGTGTGTGTGTGTGTGTGTGTGTGTGTGTGTGTGTGTGTGTGTGTGTGCGCGCGCGCGCTAATTACGCAGGAAGATCATGACAAATCTTAATACCGCAGGATGTAATTAGCAGAGGGATAATAAGCCTGGCTTGTGACAGCAGAGTACACACTCACAATGAGACCCACATACACACAAACACACACATACATTCCTGCTAAGCTTTTTAAAACAATAATAAATAAATACAACACGTCCAGATCTCGAAGGATTTTAAGCGTACATCCTTGAAGCATGAATGAATAACGTGCACCGCGGCTTTCATTACAGCTCCAGCAAACTGAGATCCGACGGAGCCTCCACGGTCTCGGAGAAACAGGAACGCACTGTACGGATAGGAGGAGAAGTTCCTTTGAAGCCTGCAGACAGGTGGATGAGGTGTGAAGACTGCCAGAGCATGGAGCAGAGCATCTCGGGTCAGAAGGTCCACGGAAAATGAAATCCAGACACACCGTGGCTCACGCTGACAGTTCCCTGTTTTTATCTGGACATTTGACTTTTCTTTTCTTTTCCTTTCTTTTCTTTTCTAGCTCTTGACATCTCTCACTGTTACTCTCAGGCACACGTGTGAATGTTTCTCAAATTCTTCCTCATATCTCATATCTACCTATCTATCTCCTGTAGTTCGTTCTAAACTCATGCTCATCGGGATCGGTTGTAATAGTCTCTCCTTTCTGGCTTGAATTCAAATCGCAGGTTTATAATAATGATTTGAATACGTTATCATTTCCATAGTAACAACTTACCCAGGGACCCGTACGGCGGACGCGTCGCACGATCGATTCTACCTGTGAACGCATTCAAACACGTGACCGTCGATTATGGAGAGGTTTTCTGCGAGGGATTGTTTATTTAGCGTTCATGAAAGGAGTCTCCAGTGTCAAGAGAAGTAAAGCTCGAAGATTTTTCAACTCGGGAACGTCTTCGGGAACGAAGTAGGACATTTTTCAACTTTTCAACTCGTTCAGGTTGCAATAACGTAAGCGATAACAGGAACTATCTCGGTTCTGTAAGATTAAATGCGAGTCTAAACAGATTAAGAAAAAGTCGGATTTGATGTGTCATTCTTTGATTAACAGGAAAATGTAATAGTTGGGAAACTGCTGTGGTGTAAGAGGAATAAAACATCCGGTGATGTTAACTCTGCATCATCACGCCTGTCACGGATATCCGGTATTCGGTGCACGCGAACGGCCTGAAGCACAACAGCGTGCGCTTCCGGGTTGTCTAGGACTTTGTTTACATTAAAACGTGCGTTCTGTCTCCGCCCTTGTCATGTTATTGGTCGTTTCACATACCTGTCATCATTGTTATCAGCTGTTTCTGGTTCCCCCTTTGATTAGTTTGCATGTTTAAACCCCTGTGTGTCTTTGTCCTGGGTCAAGTATTGTGTTTTAGTGTTTTGCCGCACGACCCTTACCCAATCGTTTTGTTTTAACTGTGATTTAACTGTGATTACGTGACAACGCCACCACGTCATGGATTATTGTCCTATGACATCACACCCTGTTGTGTATTATTGTGTATCCAATTTCAAGTTTTTTGCACTTTGCTGCTAGCTCAGTGACGTCTGTGCCGTCATAACTGTAGGTCTTTCACATTCACGTTTAGCCAAATAGTTCTGTTCAATGCCACAACTTTGTCTTCTCAGGCTGTGTATGTAACTCGGTACCTAGTTGTACCTTGCTGGCTTATTCAGTCTGCTGTTCCGGTTTTGGTACAAAAGTGAACCCATTTTATTTTTAAACAGACTAGTTTTCCTGCTGAAATACAACAATAGAAACATATTCATAGACATGCTAATGGTTTTCACTACAAATACCATCACAAATCATCAGTTAACCATTAAAACAATCACCATTACCATTACTGGTCCTTAATGGTATCCACTAGACATAACATGCCATCAATAGAAGGCAACAAATTACCAGTAGTGACCCACAGGAACTATTACAGTTTCCATTAAAACCAATACAATTCCCATTAAAACCATTAAAGCCGTTATAAATGTTATGAGGGTATCTATTGTTTTGGGTTTTTTTCCAGCAGGGTTGTGCGTGTGTCCTTAATGGTATCCACTAGACTTAACATGCCATCAATAGAAGGCAACAGATTACCAGTAGAGACCCACAGGAACCATTACAGTTTCCATTAAAACCAATACAATTCCCAGGGTTGTGTGTGTGTGTGTGTGTGTGTGTGTGTGTGTGTGTGTGTGTGTGTGTGTGTGTTGGGGGTTTTGTGCTAAGAATCTGATAAGCAATTTTTGAATAACAAAATGATGAAGTCTGGTGAAATGAATCCCAAACTAGATGCTGCTACGGGTCTTTTCTGTTACATGTGAAATGGAAGACTGGGATGGCATTGTAAACCAACCAAAAGGTTAGAAAGTTGACATGGTTAGAAGATGTCATATAAACACACAACCTAGAGAAATCCCTCTTTCAACTGCTGTGTAAAACTAATTATTCTCTTTTTTTCCAAGAACCATAAAGTACAAGGAATTTCTATACACATCACTACACTGCCACCATGTGGATATATGCTCTTAATGACGCCTCTTTTTTCAGCTTGTCTTCAGTATAGTGATTATCTACTCTCAGAAATCTTAGAACTCTTAATGTTTCTAGGCAGAACCCTACAAGTGTAGGGACACGATGAAGGAATGATTACATGCTTTCCACAAAATGAGCCAGAAGTTCAGTTGAGGTGTGGCTAGGAGAAGAAATGAGAGCTTAAAATATACTTGCACAAGCGTTATCCTGACTATAACCGTAACTGGGTGGAGAACAGGTTTTTACAGGCATGAGAGGGTTTCCACAGCAAATAGGCTAACTAGTTTGGCCAATGGATGCCAAATCAGTTGAGGCAAATTTGGTTCATCTTCAGTAAATGGGTTATCCTGGTCAGGGTTGCGGTGGATATAGAGCCTACTGTAGGTGCAATGGCGGAGAAGTCGTCTTGTTAGGACGCCAGTCCATCGCAGGTAGGGTGACAAGACGTCCTGCTTTGTGTTGTAATGCACGGTATTTTAGTCTTGTGTTCCGCATCCTGTAACTTGAGATGATGTCGTGCATTCTGATTGGAAATAGAGAGTTTGGACAGAATTCTCAAGTTTCTATGATAATATTTCAGTAAGCAACTCGGGGTTCAGTGTCTCATCCAAGGACACTTCGGTATGTTGGGTCACGTGGGCCGGGAATCGAACCGTCGACCCTACGATTAGTGGACAACCCGCTCTACCACCTGAACCCCAGCCAATCATATAAATATAAATAAATATAATAAAATGGGTCGAATGTACATGTTTATTATTCATTTAGATAGACATCAAAATGCTAGACCTCTCAGTGTCAGAAATATTGTCCCACATTGTCCCACACAAACTTACCACTTGTCCCACGTTGGGTCTGTTTGCATCTGGTCACCCTAATTGCAGGTCATCATGCACACACACTTACACACCCTTTAATTTAACATAGCCAATCAACCTAACTGCATGTTTATGGATGGGGAGTGGGAGGAAACCAGAGGAACATTGTGGAAACGCCCATGAACATGGGTAGACCATGCAAAAAAAACTCTGAACAGGCAGTAACCCAAGCTCAGTACTGCACCCAGGACTTTTATAATGTTAAAAAATACCCTCAATCATCCAATGAAGCCTTAAAGATCCCTTAAAGAATCATTTCTCCAAGATTTTGTCCAGTTTACTTACATTTTAAATGGGTATGAAGAAGAAGAAGCTTTGATGCGAGACAGCTAGTGGAGGCTTCTGGAAGATCCGAATGGTACGGTACGTCTTCCTCTCAGCCAGGAAAGCTTTGTTGGTGGGTTGATTGCAATATCGTGTTTATGTGAGGACACGAAATAGAGAGGGGACTATTTCGGCTTGTACGTAGGTTTGTTTTTAATACGTCAAACCAAAATGGACCCCTTGAGGAAAACCTAGCAGGGTGTCCTTGCAGTTGTCCTCTTTGCGGCTGTAATGCTGAGAGCACCGTGTTTCGTTTACCTTATTTACATCGACCTCATCTAGGCTGAGACTTTTATGCAAATAGACTTTTAGTTGAAACAGGATACAGCTGAGCAGCTGAGAGTTACGGGTCTCGTTTAAAGACCCGACGGACGCAGCTTGGTGTTGGTGGTTGGTAGATGCTTAGATTTGAACTCAAACCATTTGCTGTTTGCTGGGGTTCTGATCCAGAGCATCGATTGGTTCCGTGGTCCTGTTCTGGAGAAATGTATAGCACTGTCTTCCCAGGATGATGAATGGTGTAAGGAAGCAATATTGACCGGTTCTTTGACAGACGACGAATTCCTTATCCAAAAGGAGACCATTATAGAGGAAATGATCTGCGTTCATCAGAATAAGTCGGGTAACGGGTACCAGTGTGTTACAATGTGTAGATTCAAAAGACTGGTACGACTCCATGTGACCAAAGTGAGGGCAACCTAAGGCAGGGAGGCACCACTATGCTGGGTGCGATTTTATGCAATGCTTTATGAGCAAAAAATCAGCAAAGGGGGGAACAATTTCTGCCAAGAAAAGTGATTTTTGACCTGGTGTGATCTGGATCACAAGACCTCCTCTTTCCTATGCCATAAGGCTGAGTACAGCAAATTTCCCAATCATCCCAGTGACCAAATATCTCCTTTACACTTAGGCCAGGAGGTTATGCAAATTAGAGCAGGAGAATTTAAAAAGTGGGTTAACCTTTGCTTCGACAAAGATAACACCCAGCGTCTTACCCTGAGACCAAATAAACAGTGAATAAACACAGTATTAGTTGAAAATCCTGTCATCATTTATTCCCCTATTATAACTATTCCCAATCCTAGTCCTGGAATCTGTTGTGAGGAAAGATTTGTTTAGGTCACATCCACGAATCTTCTCTTTTTTTCACCCCTCACACTATTTCTCTTCATTTTTATTATGAAACAAAAATCTGAATACCTGTTGAGTGCAGTTCTCAGTATCAACACCAGATGGCGAGCAAATCTAGTTTATTATAAGCACCAGGATGAATTTAGATCAAATGTTACAGTGAATTGAATATGTATACATTAAGATCGCTTTCAGTTATCATGTGGCAGCAACTCACAGGACATCGTCTGGTCTTTTTCCGATGTTCAACTCGCTTCAAAGTTTCGGCGCCCGCTGTAGCCTCAGATTCCTGCTCTTGGCTGACAGGAGTGGAACCCAATGTGGTCTTCTGCTCTTGTAGCCCATCCACCTCAAGCTTGGGTGTGCTATGCATTTTGAGATGCTTTTCTGTTCAACACGGTTGTAAAGAGTGGTTATATGAGTTCGCATAATGTTCCTGTTAGCTTGAACCAGTCTGGCCGTTCCTGTCTTACCTCGAACCGGCCCGTCATTTGAGAATTCATTTGAGAATTCACTTCACCCTGTACTATATTGAAAACACATTATTAACACATTATTTGATGTTTTACGTTGTGAATTTAATTTAGTTTTGAAAATATACACTCATTTGAAATCTGATGACTGCAACACAGTCCAAAAAAGTTGGGACAGTCGACTGTTTACCGCTGTGTAACATCACCTTTTCTTTTAATAATACTTATTAAGCATTTGGGCGCTGAGTGAAGACACCAGTTGGTTAAGTTTAGCGAGCTGAATTGTCCCCATTCGTCCATTATGCATCTCTTCGGCTGCGCAATGGTACGGGGCCTTTGGTGCATTATTTTGCGTTTCGTAATGCGCCACACGTTCTCAATGGGAGACAGGTCAGGACTGCAGCAGGCCATGCTCGCTCCCGCACTCTCTGCTTACCCAACCATGCGCTTGTAATCCGGGCAGAATGTGGTTTGGCGTTGTCCTGCTCTGGATGGCAGCATGTGTTGCTCCAAAATGTCTGCATATCTTTCTGCATTAATGTTGCCCTCACAGATGTGCAAGTCATTCATGCCATGGGCACTGACACGCCCACATGCCATGACAGACGCTGGCTTTTGGACCTGACGCTGATAACAGCTTGGACGGTCCTTTTCCTCTTTGGCCCGGAGATCACGACGGCTGTTTTGCTCAAAAACTATTGGAAACGTCGACTCGTCGGACCACAAAACACGATTCCACTGTGCTACTGTCCATCTCAGGTGAGACCGAGCCCAGAGAAGGCTGCGGTGCTTCTGAACAGTGTTGATGTACGGCTTCTGCTTTGTATAGTAAAGCCTTAACTTGCATCTGTGGATGCAGCGGCGAATGGTGTCGACTGACAAAGGTTTACCAAAGTATTCCCGAGCCCATGTCAGGATCTCCATTACAGACTCGTGACGGTTTTTAAGACAGTGACGTCTGAGGGATCGGAGATCACGCGCATTCAGAAGTGGTTTTCGGCCTCGCCCTTTACACGCCGAGATTTGACCGGGTTCCTCGAATCTTTTAATTATATTGTTCACTGTATCAGGTGAAATGTCCAAAATCCTACCGATTTGTCTTTGGGGAATGTCGTTCTCAAAGTGTCGGATTATTCGCTGATGCATCTGTTGGCAGATTGCCGAACCTCGACCCATCCTTGCTCCTGAAGGACTAGGCCTTTTTTGGAGGCTCCTTATATACTATGATTAGACGATTGCCTCACCTGTTTCACATCACCTTCTTATGTCAACTTCACATCGCTATTAGTCCTAAATTGCTCCTGTCCCAACTTTTTTGGAACGTGTATCATGCAGCAGTTTCAAAATGAACTTTATCTTCAAAAAACGATGCAGTTGGTCTAGTAAAACATCAAATGACTCGTCTTTATACGTTTTTCGTTTAGTCAAAGAACATTTACAAATCACTCTTCTTTGTTTTTATTGGCATTTTCCATACTGTCCCAACTTTTTTCATAATTGGAGTTGTAACAAAAATAATGAGTAAGTACATGTTGGGAATAAATTACTGAGTCTGTGTGGCTCAGAGTGTACTTATTAATTATTAATTTAATTGATAATGACTTAATGCTGTCTGAATTTGCAATGACTGCTATGAAAGTGGGTGGTACAGTGGCCCCAGGGTCTCCAGTTTCCTCCCACCTCCCAAAACATCCCAGTAGGTTGACTGGCAATTGCCTCTCTGTGTAATTAAGTGCGCCTGGTGTGTGCATGATCTAAGGATATGCTTTGTATATTCCAGCATGAAAATGCCCTCGTGCACAAAGCGAGCTCATGGTTTGCCAAGGTTGGAGCGGAAGAACTCGAGTGTCCTGCACAGAGCCCCTGACCTCAATCCCACTGAACACCTTTGGGATGAAATGGAACACCGACTGCACCCCAGACCTCCTGACCTGACATCAGTACCTGACCTCACTAAAGCTCTTGCGGTTGAATGAACACAAATCCCCACAGCCACGCCCCAAAATCTATCCGAAAGCCTTCGCAGAAGAGTGGAGCTTTTTATAACAGCAAAGGGAGGACCAACTCCATATTAACGCCCATGATTTTGGAATGAGATGTCCGATGGTCGGGTGTCCACATACTTTTGGCCACATAGTCTAGACTCTCAGAAATAAAGGTACCAAACTAGGTCAGAAATAAATGGTGCCATCAAGGATGCATACAAGAACTTTCAGTGTTTGTATGTGATTAGCTTTTAGAGTATCGGTCCTTAAGGTGTAATTACGGCTCCGTCCTGTGTGTCCGGAGCTCGGATGTTCTCCTCCGGGTACTCCGGTCTCCTCCCACAATCTAAAAACCTGCATTGTAGGCTGATGGGCATTTCCAGATTGTCCATAGTGTGGGAATAGGTGTGTGAGTGTGTGTGTGATCGTGCCCTGTGATGGGTTCGCACCCCATCCAGGGTGGCCCCCGCCTTGTGCCCCGAGTTCCCTGGGATAGGCTCCAGGCTCCCCACGACCCTGTGGAGGATAAGCAGTACAGAAGATGGGTTACTGACATTTACATACAGGCAGTTGGGAATTCAAGCACCACCACCACCAAACTGCCACTATTGGGCTCTTGAGCAAGGCCCTTAACCCTATCTGCTCCAGGCGTGCCGTATCATGAGCTCTGACCCAATCCATGGAGGAAAAAACGTTTACCGTCCTGTGATGCATATGTGTCAAATAAAGGCTTGTTCCTCTTCTAGGGCATTTGAGAACACCTTACAAGATTAGCCCACAACTATTTTGCACTTTGATTTTTTCCCTGCTTAAAAAAAAACAAAAAACAATAGAATCCCTCATAGAATTTGTAATGGGTTTTAATGGGAATTGTAATGGTTCTAACGGAAACTGTAAGGGTCCCTGTGGTTCTCTACGGTTAAGTTGTTGCCTTCTATTTGGTGGCATGTTATGTCAAGTGGATACCATTAAGGACCAGTAATGGTAATGGTTTTAATGGTGAGCCGATGGTTTGTAATGGTGTTTGTAGTGGAAACCATTAGAATTTCTATGATGGTTTCTGTTGGAGTTTGTTTGTTTTTTTCAGCACTGTTGAACCTGTTCTTCTTCTTATTATTATTATTATTATTATAAGTTGTTGCAGTTTTTTTTTTTCAACAAAATAATTGGACAGTTTCCTTAGGCTATTTATTTATTTATTTATTTATTTATCGATGTGTTGTTTGTTTGTTTGTTTGTTTGACCCTGGTTTGCTTTGTTTTTGTTTGTTTGGTTGGTTTTGAACGCCTCATTAGACTCTTATTTTGAAATGCACACATGCAGGCCGCCATTTTTAAAACACAGACGCATATATTAAGCCTCGGCTTGCCGGTGTATTTAGATTCCCAGCGCGTCCATTGTGTGCTTTTGTCTCATTCAAGCCCGGAGTCTGGATCTTTTTCTCCTTCTGTTGTTGTTGTTTTTTTTGTTTTCTTCCAGAGGATCATTCGGACACGAAGCTGAGCCGCAGATGTGCGCGAGCGCGGTGCGGGTTTGCTCGGTGCGGGGATGCTGAGCGGGGCTCGAGACCTGCTTATCTTCTTCATTTTCATCATCATCACCCGTGCTGTGGATTTGAGAGGGATTTATCTCGCTCGGGGCGCAGGGACGGGGACAGGGGCAGAGCAGTGCGCTTGAGCTGGGGAAGGAAAAACAACAACCAGGTTGAATTGACAGGTAAAAAAAATAATAATTAAAAAAAATAATAATAATCAGTGTGGCTATTGTGTGTGTGTGTGCGCGCGCGCGTGTGTGCGTGTGTGCGTGTGTGTCCTAGTGGGGGCCTGTTCACGCATAGACAAGACACCTTACTTCATGTTTTAGATCTTTTTTTAATAATCATGTAAGTTTATTTATTTATTTATTTAAATTATGGGCAAAATGAATAAAAAATAAATAAATAAATAAATAATAAAAAATATCAACCCATGCGCGTCTGAAAGATTCACAGATCGGTTTGTGCTGATTTTTGCGACCTGGTGGAAATTTGAGAGCATTATATTTATTTATTTATTTATTTATTTATTATCCATGCACCCCCCCCCCCCCCCCCCCCCCCCAATATGTAATCCTATATGTAAAGGATTCCTAGAAGGACTTTGTTTCTCGTTTACGCAGAAAACTGTAACGCGACGCAGGGATCATCCATTCAAAAGTGCTGTACTAAATAATGTGCCACAATAGTACGCCATTGTAATAAGGTGTGTGTGTGTGTGTGTAGGTGTGTGTGTGTGTGTTGCTGATCACCCTGACGCACACTGTGCCAAATTGCGCACTCAAAGGAAAACGCGGACTTCGTTACCCTGGCGCGTCATGAGGGAAAATAATATATATATATATATATATATATATATATATATATATATATATATATATATATATATATATAACACTGATGACGGAGAGAATATCATAGAAACAAAATTATTATAATTTTTCATTTCCGATTTGGATTTCTGATTAGAAGTGTAATGCAGTACTTGTACGTGTATCCAAATATCTGTATTCGGATTGAAGCCCGAAGTGGGCGTGGCCTAACTTGTCACTCTGTTCCTCAAATCTTTTGGGGAAACCCTCCAGAGAAAATCTGGAAAAATCTCCCAGAGGTATGCTGCTTTAAAGTAAAGTGAAGTAATTCATTGGGAAATCATCGAGAACACTCAACGCCTCCTTTAAAAAAAACAACAACAAAAAAAATAGAAACCATCACAGAAATTCTAATGGTTTCCACTACAAACACCATGACAACCCATTAGCTAATCATTAGAACCGTTATGTTTATTGGTCCACACTTGTATCCGCTAGACATAACATGCACTAATAGAAGGCAACGAATTACCAGTAGAGACCCACAGGGATGTTACTGTTTCCATTAAAACCAATACAAAGTCTATGAGGGGTTGTTTTTTTCTTCCCCCTGATGGGAGTTTATGGAGTGATGTCAAATCAACATGGCTGCTCATACTATAAACACTCTAAAGTTCCCCTTCTCTACTTTTAAATGTTTCGGGCAGCATTTGCTTCTTCACAGACTTGGCTAAATCTAGAACACTGACCATACTAAGCTGTGTGTATAGGTTGAGAGTAATCCTCAGAGTTCTTGCTGATGTTCGCCGGATAGCTTGTTTCTAATGCAACTGGGTATCGTCTGCTAGCTAGCTTGTTGCTAAGCGACCCGATATTGTTCGCAGTTGTTGCTGTGCTGCAGTTTCGTTCCAAAACGTTGCGTGAACGCTTGACGTCCACTATAGGACGACAGACCCCATATAGCCACTCAGGCCTGTGACCGTAAAAGTGCAGGTGAAGTAGCTTCTTATGAGCTTTCCGTGCTTTCAGGTTTCCGCTTTCAACCTCCGCTACATCGAGAGACGCGGACATAAACAAGCTACTGGTCTTAAGTTTATCTACACAGCCCCGACCAGGCAGTTACTAAGCATGAACGTTCTGGTCTTTATTTCAGCCTCTTGTCTGAGCTCTTGCTTAAAAGTTGAAAAACCTCCAGCACACGTGACGTTTGTGGGTCGCGTGCCACAAGATCCCAGTCCCGATGCGCACCTCTAATCGTAAAAAAAAACAAACAAAAACGTGAATAATGCGCGTCTTGTTTTATCTCCTCTTTGGTATTTGTTTAGAGTACACGTTCTGTTCATTTCGAATAATGCATCACGAATCCAGACGCTTTTCTTACAGGAATCAGGATTAGCGCGAGCATCACATTCTCTGACATTTCTCCCAATTTGGGATGAATTTTACAATTTTCTAGACTTTTTAGCCAAACTGGGCGAAATATGATCAATAAAGGGATAAAACGTATGCCGCTCGGTTAGGTATATTAACATCGTTTATTGTCGTTTTCCCATGGCTCACACTCCGTATTACATCACGCCGTGTAACTTTCATACCACATCGTAGTGAGGAGCTAGTGTGAAAGTTAAACGGCCTGATTACGTAATATGGAGCGTGATGTAATTGATTTTTTATTTATTTATTTTATGCCTTTGATTTTGGCTAGACTTTCTTGATTTTCTTCACAAAGAAATCTAATAGTAACGTGAACTTAAATTGATGTAGTAGTAATGACAATAATCTGCTACGTCTCATATAAAGATCACAGTATATCAAGTACGTTATGAATATTCATGGTTTCGATGATCTGGTCATGATATTACGTCTGAGGGCTGAAAAGCTCTCAATTTTATCTATCAATAGTTTGAGAATGAAGCCATGAACAGGGATGAGCAATGCCTTCTGAATCCTTCCTGATGATGTGTTATGGATGTGTCTAAAAAAAATATCAGTCCAAATGGAAATCAAATCTGAGTGGTGTTTCAGCCGACCTGTTCAATTCGCCAACGATTTCCAGGCAACGCTAAAGTCAAAATCCCCTTAAATACCTGCCTGGACTTTCCGATTCCTCACAAACGGGAAACAGGACCCAGGTCCATATTGGCATGTCTGTGTTCCCCAGATTAGTCTCAATAAGCTCAGAATTAAATTTTTTTTATGATAAAATGTATATATTCCAGGAGCAGGAATAAATCTACACTCGTGCATATTTCATGCTCGGACTGTATAGATCGGACTGTGTACATGTTTCATGCACGCGTTAAAAGTTCCCTCCATATTAATCTCCATCAGGCGTCAACGAGTCTAAAGCTCAAAGATCCCCTGATGCTCATTTGGGGCTTGAGCTTGAAAGTGCATTGATTATCGTTGCGTCCAAACCACAAGAATCAGTAGAGGTTAGCTTAGGTTTGTTTATTTATTTATTTGTTTGTTTGTTTATTTATATTACTGTATATCAGTATTTTAATGTTGCTGGTTGGTGGAAGTGGTGGCTCAGTGGTTAATGGATCTGGGTTAATGATAAGAAGGTCAGGAGTTCAAGCCCCAGCACTGCCAATCTACCAGGCCCTTGAGCAAGGCCCTTAACCTTCAACTGCTCAGGTGTATACATGAGAGAAATATAAGTCGCTCTGGATAAGGGCGTCTGCCGAATGCCGTAAGTGTAAATGAATGCGTGTTTGTGGTTCTCTACGATGTTCAGGGTGTGACTGTGTGATTAGGGTTTTCTGTATTGACTCTGTGTCAGACTTCTTGGCATTGATACTTGGACTTGTCTCAATCTTGGGCATTGGTCTCACTAAATATGGTCTTGATCTTGACTAAGAATTTTGTTAATAATAATAATAATAATAATATTGGCGCGTTTTTTTTTTTTACGTATACAAGAAGTAATTGCTTCTAGAAAACAGAATAATCATTGGTGCAGTGCTTGGTGCAAGTAAAGGCTTGGATATGGAAAGGATTTGATGGCTTATGGTTTTCGGACCTGATCTTGACCCGGTCGCATTTGGACTTCGCCCCCCGTAAGATCTGTCTTGACTAGTCCTGCTTTTGGACTTCAACGGTGGTCTTACCCAGTAATGGCTGGTTGTGATGATACATGTGAGGCTAAAATCGAATCGATAGTTCGACAGTGAAATGATCAGTTTTGAGCATTGTTGCATCATGAGGTATTTAAAAACTCACTAAAGCTTTAGCTGAACAGTGATTGGTCAGTGGAAATCATTCTGAAAGGTGATTGGTCGTTATGTGCTCTTGTGTGATTCATACTTTGATTGGATAAAATGTGCTTGGTGTATCTTACCTTTTTAGTGTCTCCTCTAAAGGAATGACCGGAGTAAATAATCCACCTTTATGAATGGAAAAATATCAACGGTAGTCGCTGCCAAATGACTGTTCGAACAATAAGAAAAAGCCTTCAGGTCATGCTGTTAGAAAATAATCAGCTTTGGGATGGGAAGAGTAACTCGGCTCTGCGTTTGTGGCGTCGCACCACCCCATGCCTCCACGTCTCGATCTTCTTGATTGAATCAGCAACTGTTGCATGTTTTGCTAGTTGTAAGAATACTAAGCTGCTGCAGTTGCCATGTTCTTCATTTTAAATCTGTATTTAACACAAGTAAGTTTCCTAAATGCCGATATGACCTTCAATAAAATATCCGTATGTGGATATTGGAAACATTTCTAACTGAACTGTTGACATTTGGCAAAAAAAAAAAAAAAGAGGCCAGATTTATGTCTATAGGAAGTAAAGTTAGAGGGAGAATAATGGAGAGTAATAATGCGTGACGGAATGGCCTTTATGCTCTGCTGATCTTTTTGTTACGTTACCGTGTGTGCGTGCGTAGGTGGCTACGTGGAACTATTGCCACTCCTTCAAGGGACATGTTTATGTTTCTGAATAGCTATTATAATTGTTATTAAAGTAAGAAGACTTCAAAAGAACAACCTGTACCCGACATACCAAGAATGTATAGTCGTGTGTGTGTGTGTGTTAGTGTGGAAAGGCAGGTCTAAAAACAGATGGCATTTTTGATCGTCCTTTCACAAATCACTTGTCTAAGACAGAACTGTGTGTGTGTGTGTGTGTGTGTGTATGTGTATATATATATATATATATATATATATATATATATATATATATATATATATATATATATATATATATATATATATATATATATATATATATATATATATATATATATATATATATATATATAAGCTGCTGTATTGTCTTCTTTTGTACTGCCATTGTGTCTCTTTTCAGCCATTTTAAATAAATAAATAAATAAAAACCTGTGGCATTTCTAATAAACATAGTTACCTGATGTTATCTATTTGAGGTGTAACCTCAGGCTTCATAAGGCAACGATTCGATATTTGACAGTACCACTGAATGTGCTACGATATGACGTGATCGGATCCGGTATCCTCCGATCGACACGTGTCCAGCGTTATTCCGAATCCGGGCTGATCGCGCTGTTAATTTCCGAGCGGCGACGAGAGTGTCAAAGCTATGGCCGAGTCACCTTGCTAGCCTTTTTACATATCGGTTTAAAAATACAATGTATTTATTTGTTTTAAAAGCAGTTGTCCGTCTTATTTTGATTCTTTTCAATCGTTGAGTTTTAAATCGATCCAAAAATCGTCCGATTCTTTCACCCGATTGCGTACAGCGATGAATCAAAAGCAGGTGTGTAACCTTTTCTAAGACGGAGGAGCGCGAACACCTGGTGATTTAGCGTAAAAACCCTGTGTGTACATGCGCTCCAGGTTCAACTGCAGTGAGTGTGCTATTTAAACATGCCTGCGCTTAGCACGACGACATTTTAGGCCCGTTTTCTCCGTCGTCCCAGAAATGTGGTATTTTTCGCTATTTTCGGAAACATCCCTACAAAATATCGTTAACTGATCTGTTCACTGTAAACTCGTCGAATGCTCGCCAGGTCAAACATACACTTTATTTATTTATTTATTTATTTATTTATTTATTTATTTTTTGGTTTTATTTCACGTTAATGAACGTAAGACATTTTTTATTTTTTTTTTTATTTTTTTTCCATTAACCGTGACAGAAAATGAGAAAATTGAATCGACACAAGAGCACCAACCATACGATTAGTAATGCCTGATGAGGCGAATGGGGCGGGGCTTCCGGAGGGTCAGTGATGCCGAGTTCTAGTCCTGTTAGAAAAATCGTGAGCGCACTTGAACGGCACCGCAGTTTACAGTCCGTTTATTTATTTTTCTGACCCAATCACCTTGGAGACACGTTACGTCATAATCACCACCTCCAGACTGTACACGTGACGTTCCAGGATGATTTCAGATCAGCGTTAATATCGGAGCGTTCAAAACACGTACACGACCATCGATCGTTCCCGATTAATATGTCAATTAGTGTGGTTTTTTTTTGTGTTGTTGTTGTTGTTGTTGTTTTTTTTTTAGCGGGGAGGGTGGGATTTGGGCTGGATAAGGCTTGTGCGTGATATCATGTAGGCTGCAGTTAAAATGCGTACTTCCTGCGCCAAACGCGTAAAGGTCGTCAGGTCCACCGTGCGTCCGATGTAGCGCAGTTCTCCTCGATTTGGCGTGGCTTGTTGCTGAACGTCTGTTCGACTGAGATAACCGATCAGAGTAAACGTTACACTTTCGGACCGATCCCGTGTCGGCTGTTCTCGAAGTCCTCTTGAAGCCGTTTTTTATTTGGACAGGAAACTGGTTTCAGATCAGTGTGGAAATGCATGAGCTGCAGTTTCCTCCTGGTCTGTGATAAGCAGCTCGCCTCCTTCGTTGGAGTAAACGGCATGGTTGTATGCGATAGCCGCTTGGGCTCTGAGAAATGATCGTTTGTCATTTTTATCGCCTCCTCGGATAACGAACCGTAGGGTTTCGGTCATCCGAGGCATTTTAATGGCTAGTAGCAGCACGTCGGCGTGACACGAAGGGTTAATAATCCTGAGGAAGTTTTAGCACCAAATCACCGAGCTTCATCGTGAATTTATAGACCACAGGACAAATTCCCTTTCTTTCTTTTTTGTCTTTCTTTTACTCAGTTAGTCTGTCCGTTACATCCTTCATTTTACTGTCCTTCGGAACGATTCTCTTCATCTTACTTGCTTTCTTTTTTCCTTTCTGTCGTTATGTTCCTTTTCTTATTTTGTCTGTTTTACATGCGGCGGTATTTTGTCCTTCATGATCATTCCGTCTTTCTTACTTTCCTCTTTTTCCCATTTTTCTTTTCCTTTCCTATTTTTCTTATTCCCCCTGTTTTCTCACCCTTTTGTTTCTTTATTCCTTTTCTTTTCTTTTTTTTCTTGCCTTCCATAGTTCTTTTCTTTTGCAAGTCGATCCATTTCTACATCCTTGAACACTCTGTCCTTCCTAATAATTTTCATTTATTTATTTATTTTGATTTCTTTCATGCCCCCCCCCCTTCTTTCTCTTTTGTTTACCATGATTTTATCCATTCCTTTTCCTTTCTTTTTGTTGCTTTCTTTTGCACATTTTATCCATTACGGTGTCACTATTCTGTACACAATTTTTTGGGGGGGTTTCTTTCTTGCCCATTTCTTCCCTCCTTCTTCCTTTCTTGGATTCCTGTTGTAGTTGTTTTCATTTTTGTATTTTTCTTGTTCCTTGCTGTCTTATCTCTCCTGGTTTCTTTTCTTTCTTTCTTTTTAATCGCTTTTAACTTTCTTTACCACTTTCACTTTTTCACTGTTTTTTTTTTTTTATTCTTCTATTTTTTCTGTTCATCATTTTATTTGATAATTCTTCTCTCTTTCGCCATCTCGGGGGGACACGGTTCACGTTCTTTCTCTGTTTTTCATGACGTGTTCTCTCCGTTCTTCCCTTTGCTCAGTTGTTTTTAAAGCTACCTTTCTCAGTCTGTCCCTTAATTGACCGTCTTTAATAGGATCCAGAGCGCTCCGTGGTATTTATGATGCCCTGTCAGGCTGCTGCATTTGGCGAGTGGATGATGATGATGATGATGATGATGATGATGATGATGATGATCCTAAAAGAGAGAAGTAATGTGGTGTGTCCTCACTGCACCATGCTGATGGACGACTGTCCTCAAACAGCATCAGCAAAACCTCACGATGTCTGAAGTAATCGAGGGGAAAACCTCTGACCGGTTCTGGCAGGAGGTTCTGGAACGTTCTGCTGTAGCCAGTTGATATTAATGATATTGTGTAGGCAAAGTGAGTGACGGTGCACTTTTTCAGCATGAATCGATTCGAGGTTGTAATTTCAAAAGAGAGAGCATTTGATGGGATGGAAATATTTCACTTGCTAGGATAGCTTTTGCTCATTTGTTAGCTTTTAATCAGTTTTTGCTCACTAGGTAAACCTTTTTGTTTGGTCAGATTTGCTTTCACTCCCTAGATTAGCATTCGTTTGCTAGGTTAGCTTTCACTCCCTAGATTAGCATTCGCTTGCTAGGTTAGCTTTCACTCCCTAGATTAGCATTCGCTTGCTAGGTTAGCTTTCACTCCCTAGATTAGCATTCGCTTGCTAGGTTAGCTTTCACTCCCTAGATTAGCATTCGCTTGCTAGGTTAGCTTTCACTCCCTAGATTAGCATTCGCTTGCTAGGTTAGCTTTCACTCCCTAGATTAGCATTCGCTTGCTAGGTTAGCTTTCACTCCCTAGATTAGCATTCGCTTGCTAGGTTAGCTTTCACTCCCTAGATTAGCATTCGCTTGCTAGGTTAGCTTTCACTCCCTAGATTAGCATTCGCTTGCTAGGTTAGCTTTCACTCCCTAGATTAGCATTCGCTTGCTAGGTTAGCTTTCACTCCCTAGATTAGCATTCGCTTGCTAGGTTAGCTTTCACTCCCTAGATTAGCATTCGCTTGCTAGGTTAGCTTTCACTCCCTAGATTAGCATTCGCTTGCTAGGTTAGCTTTCACTCCCTAGATTAGCATTCGCTTGCTAGGTTAGCTTTCACTCCCTAGATTAGCATTCGCTTGCTAGGTTAGCTTTCACTCCCTAGATTAGCATTCGCTTGCTAGGTTAGCTTTCACTCCCTAGATTAGCCTTTCCTTGCTAAGTTAGTTTTGTTTTACAGTGGATTAATTAAAAGTGTTTTAATTTAAAAGAGAAAAAAAAAAGTGCATTTGAGGGATGAAAATCTTTCACTCGGTAGATCAGCTTTCAGTCACTAGGTTAGTTATCACTTGCTCGGTTAAATTTCACTGATTTAGTTTCTGCCCGCTATGTTCGTTTTCCCTCGCTAGGTTAGCTTTCACCCAGTTTTCATTCACTAGGTTCATCTTTGCTTGATTGCTTTGTTTGCAGTTACTAGAGCTTTCAGGCTCTAGGTTAGCTTTCGCTTGCTACGTTAGCTTTCACTCATTAGTTGGTTTTGCTCGCGTGCTAGGTTAGATATCACTGATAATGTGTAATTTTTTTTTTTAAAAAGTATTTTTTTGCCAGCTAGGTTTGCTTTCACTCACTATCCGACTTTCTGGAAATATTGCGCCCATTATAAAAGCACTTGTAGAAATAACTCCATGTAATATATATCCTGTCTGAATTGGCATTTTGGAGAAAAAATGATCTCTCCTATCCTGTGTGCAGAGAGGTTTTTGCCTCATTCCATCAGTATAGAAACACTTCAGGGAGCGCTTCCTATCGTCTCTCGCAGCACAAGTCTCACAAGTCGGTTGAGTTTAAAACGCGGAACAATAAAAATATAGACGACTTTTTTAAAAAGATGTATAGTCCTGGTATAATATAATGATCTGTTGGCTGGCTGCCTGACTCTTCACATTACCCAGCTCACTAACTTGCTTTCGTATTATACGGGAGAAATGCCAGGCGATCGTGCGTGCGGCATGCAGACAAACGAGAGTGCATGTGAATACTAGATGCGGACGAAAGGCCGAGAGCTCATTAGTTGTTTTCCAGATGATTTTCATGTTAATGCTTAAGGAATGGAGATTATCTACGGAGCATCGAGAGCTGTTGTAAACCGTCTGATACCGCTAAACGAGCACAAATCCGTGCGATGAGCTGAAATTCTCATCTTGTAAACCCCACGTTTGAACATTTTAGCTGACAATTGATCAAAGAAGCGATCCATTAAAATAGGACTAGATTGGCATTTCTGTGCGCTCTTGAAGACTGAAAACTGAAGCTATTATGGCTTTTAATGTATTTATTTTAAACGCAGCTATCTTATTACGGTTATGAGTCAGGAGTCATTTTGATTTATTCGTACCACAGATTCTTTACGAAATAAATCTTATGGGCTTAGCTTCACCAAGATGTCTGTGGAAGTATTTTGCGGACGATTTTCACAAGCGATTGCAGGCTGTCTTTGCAGTTGCGTTTCCTAATCGGGGACGCATAAATTGTGACCTCATTCAAATGAAAACGCAAAGAAAGTATTACCGTTTTCGTTTACATGAACGTATGGTGTCTGCCAAATTTCAAATGGAAACGCGAAGTCCAGTGGGGCAGTGGTGGCTTGGCGGTTAAGGCTCTGGGTTAATGATCGGAAGGTTCAGGCCCCAGCACTGCCAAGCTGGCACTGTTGGGCCCTTGAGCAAGGCCCTTAACCCTCTCTGCTCCAGGGGGCGCTGTATCATGGCTGACCCTGCGCTCTGACCCCAACTTCTTGACATGCTGGGGTATGCGAAGAAAATAATTTCTCTGTGCATATGTATATGTGATAAATAAAGATGATTATTATTATTATTATTATTATTATTATTATTATTATTATTATTATTATCATTTGCAATTGCATTTCCCGTGTCTTACGAGTTATGATCCTGTCCTATCAAAGTAGCAATAGCAATTTACTATTTCACTTCCTCGGGGTCGTGTACGGCGCCTGCTAAAATTCAAACGGAATATCAAATCCCTTTGCGTTTGCATTTCCAAAGCCTTGCACAGAAACCTGCCAATCGGTGTCGGGGGTCGGAGTATACTATGGGGCGTGTCTTGTATTTGGAAGTGACGTCAGTCACAGTCGACCACATTTTAGAGCGCCTCTGACCTTACGTTTATAAAATAAAAATAAATAAATAAATAAAATTCCAAAGGATTTTATATTTTTATATTATATCTTAAAATTGAAACATTAACAAAAAATCGGTTAATTGGAAAATCGGTTCGTGTTAGTACTCGATAAAGGCCTAGAATACTTTCATTGTAAATCAAGCAACCCCTAGTTCTGGAACCCCTGATATAATGGAATGAAATATGCTAGCTGGATATAGAAATGTTCAGTAAGACTATGAGCTGTAAAGTGTGTGTGTGTGTGTGTGTGTGTGTGTGGCAGGATGGCCAGTAATTAGATTTAGCCTCATAAGACGAACCATTTTTATCATGCGAGTTATGCTGCTGTCCACAGTTATCTCTCGTTAGCCTTAATCTCACGAAGTTAATAGCCCCGGGCCGAACGAGGTGACACAGCTAAATCGATTCCAATCCATTATTATCCTCGCTTTGTTCCAACTAAACTGGTTTTATAATTTGTCCAAGGCTTGACTTATTTATTTATTTATTTATTTATTTATTTATTTTGTTGTCGTAAAGGCGCCCCCCCCCCCCCCCCCCCCCCCCCCGTTCTCAGTGTTGGCCGGTCTATAATCATTCAGTCCAGCTCATAAGTAATTGAACCATGGCGGGATTTGTGTTAGGGTTTTGGCTCTGTGCTGCAGCAATTTGAAATGGTGGAACGTTAAAGTGAGGCGCTCAGCTTTTATTTCGAGCTTCTTCCTCCCGGTTTCGCTCAATATGGCGGAGTAATTTCGCCTCGAATTAAAGCTGACGGCTTGCGTTTTAATTACCAAGTTGCCTTTTCACTTCCCGTCCAACGTGTCCAATAATACACACGTCACTGCATTAACGTTTATAAGCAGATTTTTTTGTGTGTGTGCGTGTGTAACTAGCCCAGTTTTATTGACTAGAGCAATTAATAATAGTACAAAGGAATTAAAATAAGCAATTCTTTTGTTACGCTGTCGCTGAGCTAAAGCTTGACATCAGTTATTCATATCCATTTTATTTCTTACTGTATTAATTTAACCAGATATTTGAATCTTTTGTACCTTGATGACCTTCTCGTTAGTTGAAGGCTACATGATTCATAGCCGTTTCTTGGCACAAAACTATTTCGAGTGTTTTATCTGGTGCAGTCATTAAACCAGATGATTTGTGGTTGGCCATGGTGTGACATTTTTCTGGCGGTGATGGGGAATTTTCAGTGAGTCATTTCATGTGATTCAGTTCACCGGTAAAAATCTACTCGTCCGGCTGTCGAGTGACCCATTGTCGAAGGTTGCGGTATTATGAACCATGATAAAGAAAAGACGTAGGGAATAAACACGAGACTCGTTATGCAAGTCGGCTTTCGACGTTAACCTAGGACGGTCGACTCAAAGAGCCGACTCGGGGCGGAATCGTTCACGGATGGTGGTAGAGTTTCGGTCACCGGCTAACCGAGAAGAAGGCTTTAGCCTGCTTAACGCAGTGACCGTGTCCGTGAGGGTCGGATGGAAACGAAACCACCTTCGTGAGCTAACAATTTGTACAGTTTCGTATTGGCCGTCACGTACGTGTGATCCGGTACCGCAGGTGGCGCTATTAAAATCCCATGCTTGATTTAAAGGAAGAATCTTGCTCTACGTCATATTGTTTGTTTTTGTAGAAGCCAGCTAAATGTCCTCTCTGCATGAAGTATGCTGTGGTCTCTAGTAGAGCTGCAACAAAAAGGCCTCCAAGGCAGGGAAGCATTTTAAGAAGACTGTAACCTGCAAACTTTACAAAGTGGAGCTTGTGTAGCACGTAAGCACGACAGTGATGCACGAGCACAAACTTATGTTTATACCCAAAAGGAACGCAAGTGAGGTCTCCGTCAGATTAAAACGGTACAATTAAAGTAAACATAACTAAAACGATACGCCTAAAGGCAGCGAGTAACAGAAACCGTGAGGTGTGGTGAAAGAGAGATTTTATTATTAATTCCGAACCGTAGTTTAATTTTTTTGCACTAATTTTCCACAAAGCGCACAAGTTTTTGTCCCGTTTTTATAATGTCCAGTTTTAGTATGGCGTTTGCGTAACAGTTTATGGATTTATTTATTTATTTATTAATTTATTAAGCTGATTAATCGTTTATGAAAATAATCGTTAGTTGCAGCGCTAGTCTCTAGCTAGCATGCTAGTTTGTTGTTGTAGTCCTCCAACGTCACGCACTCGTCCATGCTCCGTAGTCAGTATTCTTTCGAGATGAACCGAACCTCTCCTGGGAATGAATCACTTTTCACATACCGTGTCGCCTCCATTGTGACCGCCGCTCAGGGGTCCGTCTCTTATTTCTTTCATTTTCGTTTCTGTCTCTGTTCGAGTCGTCGTTTCCCTGCCTCTGCCCCGCACGTTGGTGTTGCGCCCAGTCTGATACGATTTGAAGTCTTCATTGCCCAGAAATCATCGTCAGTATCATTGAATGAATCGGTGTCTTTTTTTTTTTTTTTTTTTTTTTTTTTAAATTATTATTATTATTTATTTATTTATTTAAATATATAAAGCAGGGTGATGAATCATGGAGTTTCAACTAAATATTCAGTTTGATGGAATGGAGTGAAATTGCTCGTTTTTTTGGTGTCATTTCCTTCGAGACTAAGCTTGTGTCTCGCTACATTTTTAAACGCATCTTTTTGAAAAATAAAAAAATAGGTTCTTCTCATTCATTTTATTTCTCCAGTTCTCACTATTAATTTGTCCTTTTTGCTTAACATGCTCTCCTTTCCGTCTCTACATCCCGCTTTACTTTTTTCTTTTTTTTTTGTCTTTTCTCTCACCTCATTTCCTCTTTGTCTCTCACTTCTCCTCCGTTCTTTCTCCTTTCCATCATCCCCTATCTCAAACCCTTTCTGTCTCGCTCCCTTTATCTTATTTTTTCTTTTTTTCTTTCTTCTCTTCACTTCCGCCCTTTCTTTGGGCCCTCTTTGCCGCTTGAGCACGATGGAAACGTTTCATCGTTTTCAGTAAAACTGGGGCAGTGGGGTGTCTGAGCAGTAGAGGTTGGAAAAATCCCATCACGCCCCTGTGGGAATGGCATGTAGCGGTATGTGTTAGCTCGCCTCGATCATCGCCTTGTGAGATCCACAGCTCTCATAGAAGAGCTCGACGTGAGGAATTGGTCACGGAGCTGGCGTGTAGATCGACTCTGCTTTACCAACGTAGCAGGACGTTCACAAACTCCTAATGGAAATAAATATGAAGTAAATACCTGCAGTATTTTGTAAACGCATGGATATCGGATATTAAAGATGTAATCGGCTTTCTTAAGCAACCTTTCAGATTTAGGAATTGAAATGTCATGCGCGGTGAACGTTTCATATCGGACGTGTTTATGACCAACCTCTCACCAAGACCAGGATTTTTAATAATTCTCTCTCGCTCTCATCCAGCGTCTCGTTCAGATTAGCTAACGCATGCTGGAAAACTCACCGTGGGCTAATTTGCATATTCATTAATCACCGTGGTTATTCGCATATTAAAACGCGTTGCATGAAGAAGAGAGATTTTTCTGAAGACACTTGGAATAGAGAACATCGATTTATCGGGAGAGGAAAATCGTTCATTTTTGACTTGTGTCTTATAGAAATCGAGTCAGTTTAAGGTTCCGTGGCCAAAGAGGACTTCTGTAGTTTCAAACTTGCGTCATTTCTCTCAAAAGCTCAGACAAAAAGACGCAGTGAGGAGTTGTGAAATGGACACGAAGGAAATGGGCGATATAACACTCTTATTACTGTAAATATCTCCATGAAGAGAGTTTACAATAAGGAACAAAGATGTGTGCGATGTGGGATAAACGGTAGGGATCGGTCATCGGCGGCCGGGCTTTGGGAACAACGACCGTGTTTTCCCTAGGTTTTCAGAGGGCTTGGGTGCAGCCTGGGTCCAGCTATGCTAGTGGTTGGTGGGTTTGGGATAATTTGAAGGAAATGAAGTTATTTTGTTGTTGTTGTTGTTTTTTTTTTTTTACCATAATCCTTAACATGTTTGAGAAGAAAAGCTGACAAAACACTTGTAGTCAAAAGTCTATTAATTTCACCATTAAAATGTATCACCTTTTAAGCGATTCAACCTTTTCTGAAGCAGTCAGACCCTGTTTTACATAATAATCCTAGCCTTTATATATAAAATAACAACTTAATTCAGTACATGAATACCTAATGTCAGTTAGCTAGGTCAGCGATGTCTAGTTGTATTATAACATTAGTGTTATCTTTTGCTATGCTATCTCATCTCTATCGCATCCGCAAGAATGACTCCCGGACAAATAAAAGTTTATACTTCATTTATTCCTTGTTGAGGTTTACCTTATCGATGCTTTGCAGCTCGCTTGTCCGAGTCGATGGTCGTAACTACCATCCCGAGGCGACCGTACAGAGAACTTTCCCATCAGCTGTTCGACTAGCTTGGCGATGAGTATTCATCAAACACCGATCACGCACACGTGTCCAAACACGCTCATCCCTGTTGCCAGGTTACCGTTCTGTTTGAGATCAAGCCACCTCTCCATTTTATCTCGTCTACCTTTTTACCGTTTTAGTACATCGTGCTGTAAAATCTGCCAATATCCATTATGGAGTCCATTCTTCTGGCAATACCAGCCAGAGTCCGGCCAGATGCTGATGCTGCTGACCCGTCTATGTTTTATACTTCTGGGGGAGCCGAGCTGCGCTCGAGGTTGTTTCGGGTTTATAGTGGAATATAATTCTTGTTGGATAAATATAATTGTTGCAGGAAATGGCTTTCCGAGATTCTTATCAGGACGTAAACTCGGGATCCGTTTCCATCATGATGATGCAATCACAAGCGCGTCGTATGACACGATGGCTGAACGGAACGTAAGGAACTTTTTTAATACACCTGGTTTTTATATATTTCGTTAAAAAAAATAAGGATTTATTCGCTATGCCTTCATCGACTCAATCATTTACAGTCTTCCTTTATGATGACTGTGAAAGGAATGTCGTGTAAGTGAGGCGTAAAACCGTTGGGGGGGGGGGGTGTTTATAGATAATCAACATGGCGGGGGGGGGGAGGGGGGTTTCCTATATTTTCCTATAACAGGAAGTGTTTTATTCCTACGTGTAACGAAGAATATACTGCGTAGTGCACTACATGTCGCACAATTAACAACGCGTTGTATTTTAAAGACGTCTCGGATTAAAGTATCGGCACCCTCGTTCCCCAAATACACCACATAGCCAGATTACAAGTCACCACAGCAAATTTGCCAGCAATCACAGCTCTTCATTAACCCATGACACCGCTTCCGCTTTAACCATTTTATCGTTTTAAAAATAGTAGCGATGCAGTTCTTGTAGTCTCGTGTGTAAGTCATTCATGTGCTCTTCTATTATTGTTTGGCTCAAGATCAAGCTTTGGAGCAGTCTGCATCTCGGTCTAACCGGCTTCTCGTGATTTTATTTATTTATTTTTCCCGTGGAGGCAAAGGTGTGGTTAAAGGTGTGTCGAGCAAACGGCTTTTTCTATTCTGGTCTAAAACACCGTCGAAGTGCTTTGTCGAGCCTGTAGAAGCAGTTAATCCATGCAGAATTGTGCAATTAATTGCGTTCGTTTTAATCAGCGTGCTGAGTCAAGGGACGATAACATTTTTTTGCGTCTCCCGTTCCAGAAACCCCGGTCGACGCCACCCCCCTCGTGCGATGGTTAATCATTCTTTCATTTTGTCGAACGGGTTTTCCCTGGAATAAGAACTAGACAGTCAAGTCCTCAGAGTCTTTTATAAATATGATTCGTCGCTCCGGAGAGTGATTCAGCTGCATCCTTCTCTTCCCGTTTCCCTGGTAACAGCTCTCCCCCCCCACCCCCACCCCCCCATACCCCAACCCCCGCCCAGCATCCTCATCATGAGACTTTGCCATGGCAAGACAAGCGCCAAGCACCGAATCAGTCCCCGGATCTCGGTCGTGTCTTTGTGGGATTATTTTGGGGATCAGCGGTTGCGTTGTCGGTGCTTTGAGCCTATCAGAGGGAGGAGGGAATGGAAACAGAGGCTGGCGGCGCTGTCATTGGGACTGTGGGAGTGTGGAGGCTGGTCTAGCAGAGCCATCTGCTGCAGTGCTACTGCAGCCAACCCTCCTCCACCCTTCTCTCTCTCTCTCTCTCTCTCTCTCTCTCTCATATATTCTCGTACCCTCTGTTACTCCGTCTCCTTTTTTTTTTTTTTTTTTTTTTTTTTTTTTTTTTTTTTTTTTTCCCTGCCCTTGTCCTTCTCAGCCTTTTCAGCAGTCTGAGCAATCGTTATTTAACATTTGCCATTATGTCTGCCGTTCTTTCACTTTTCCTGAACTCTCCGTTGGATTCCGTTAAGGCGTGCGTTTCTGTTTACTGAAGTGCTTTTAAGCACAAGTCCAGATGGTGTGGTCAGACTGTATGATGCCCAAAAGCCAAGCACAAGAACTACAGGTTTATCATTTCCTAATATCTCCGTTAAGGTTATATTGACGCATAACCTGTATCCGGATTTAAACCAGAAGTGAGGGTTTTTAAACCTGAAATATAAACAACAGCCTAAATCAAAGCGTCAGAACACCTGACCAGGCGGTTACTAAGGTTTCTCTAAAAGCATCACGTGGTCATGTTGAACGTGAGTCATAACTGGGCTTCACATCCGATCGCTTATTCTCTGCCCCGTCACCTCCAGACAAGTCCTCCTACTTTCACAGGAGTGCTGCGAGATGGGAAGCGGATCCGTTCGCTCAACCAGAGAATCGATCGTCACGGATTCAGCTTGGTTCACGAATATCGTCCGGGATACGTGCTATTGCCACTTAAAATTTCAACAAAAAAAAAAACCCACGACACCACTCGAAAACCGTCGAGTGAGTTTTTCAGGTCTCTATAGGGCCACGTTGTTCCGTTGCGTCAGATGGAAACGCCATCCTCAGATAATTGCTCCTTTAGGGAGGCTGCACTTCAGCTGCGACACGTTCGCCGATGTGACTTTCATCGCCGCTAATTGGTCTGTGGTAACTGAAGCGACAGAACTAGGATGTGTATACAGATGTTCGAAATAACCTATGAGGTGGTTGGTGGGCCTCCTGATTATTGCTAACTTTTTTTTTTTTTTTTTTTTAGATCAACCTCCTGGAGCGACTGCGGTGCCAGGCATCAGGAGAATAGTACCAAGTACCTAAGCATTTTTTTTCAGTGACTGAATGCTTGGAAGGACTTTTATTTCAACCAGGTTGGATTCGCCATGTTTACTTTTTGACTTTGTTGAAACCCACTTGTTTTTTTTTTTTTTATCGTTCCGTCTGTTTGCAGGTTCAGTAGCAGGATGCGGCAGTGAACCCTCTCGTCTGCTCGTGATGGTGAGGATATTTGGGGGCCCGCCCTGTGTGGGCCAGACCAGCTGCTACAACAACTCCAAAGATTACTGCTACTCGGCTCGGATCCGCAGCACCGTGCTGCAGGGCCTGCCTTTCGGAGGAGTGCCCACCGTGCTCGCTCTCGACTTCATGTGCTTCCTGGTGAGCATACTGGGGAAAATAATCAACGATGATGGGTGGCGTGGTGGCCCGACATGAAGCAGAATTACTGTTAATTATCTTACAATAACAACGCATCGAAAGTTTTATTGACTTATTTTTATAACCACTCTTGTGTGACCGCAGTGTACCAATGATTATTTTTTTATTATTTATTTATTTATTTATTTATTTATAATCCATTTACAGTTGCATTTCATGTTGTGGAATGTCTGTGAAACTGTTTAGTTCCTGTTGTCGCTAGATATTCTACTATAACCCAAGTGATTCACTGATGTGTTTACTTATTATATAAACACCAGTTTAATTATTTAATTCAACTTTAATTAAAATTAGAAAAGGGGTGTTTTTTTTTTTTTTTTTTTTTTTTTTTTTTAAGGAATCTGTGTGTTCAACGAATTCAGTAGCGCTTTAACAAATTTAACGTTTTCAACCAGTTCGACTGCGCTTTATGGGTCATTTTTGCGCGAATGGTTCTTGACTACATGGACGAGTTCTGCCTTTGTGGCATTTCCTTTCTTTCTTTTTCTCACTTCTTAAAGGTGGATAAAGGAGTTTGGTGTTCAGTGAGATTTCCGTTTGACTAATCCGTGATGGTTCACCCTAGTAGTTCCTGCTCCTCAAAGGAGCACCAGATCTGGAGCAGTAACCCATAAGCTTCCTGGAAATACAGAAGAGATCTTAGAAAAATGCCTCTGCAAAGACTTTGAAGTCGTTCTAATAAAGAAAAAAAAAAAAAAAAACAGAATATTTTAAGCGTTCCCAGAAAGGAACACGTGGGGGGGGGAAACCATTGATTTCTATATGGCATAGAATATAAATAAAAGCAATAAATAAATTAAAATCAGTTTGAGACTTCCCGAGCGCTTATTTTGGACCTGGAGCCGTAGTCCCTGTAGCAGAAACCCCCAGTATCAGATGCTCCGATTCTCAGATATCCCGTGTTATTTGAGCATGTCTAACAAGATTTAAAAAAAAAAACGATGCTGCTAAATGCAAGAGCAACGCATTAACCCAAATGTGGCCTTGCTCACCCAATAGCCTTTTAAAGAGGTCCGAAAGGTGGTTCTCACTATAATGAAAGGAGAGATGTGTCACCTAATAACGTTCTCAGGTGTGAGCCGCTCCGTAACGTTGACCTATATTCCTGCTGACGAGCACGACTTGGACCCGGACCCGGGTGTCGGTGTAGATTTCCAGCCGAGGACCGAAAGTGACCTAGTCAGCATTGTTACACTGCTCTTTGTGTGTGTGTGTGTGTGTGTGTGTGTGTGTGTGTGTGTGTGTGTGTGTGTGATGATACTATAGCGCCGTGTGACTCGTTTAATGTTCATCATTATCTCCCTGATTGATCGTTTCCTTTTCTACCTACCTATTTATTTATTTATTTATTTATTTATTTATTTATCTTTATCGGCCCGGTGCTTTATTTTCAAGGCCCTGACGATTATTTTGTCTCCACTCGTGTTTCAGGTACTTCTCTTTGTCTTCTCCATCTTGCGGAAGCTGGCGTGGGATTATGGCAGGCTGGCTCTCGTGACCGACGCCGACAGGTACGGATGTGTCCCCTTCCTTTTCCTGTAGGAAGACGGAAGATGATGTTGGGTTGCTAACCAAAACCTCCTGTTCTGCTGTTTGTGAAGGGTTTTTGCAGCTTCTGTCACATCGTGCCTTATTGCTTCATTATCACCCCCATCACCTTTTACTTTGTAGGTTGGTATAAAATGGCAAGAACTTTTTTATTTTATTTTATTTTTTTAAAAATTTTATTTATTTATACTCTTGAATTTGAACCTATGCGCTCACGTAAACGAAACTAAGCAAGCGTATATTCTTCATTTACACACACGAGGAACCAGTAACGTTTTGTTTTAAATTGATCATCCCAGACAGATTACTCCTAATCACGATCACTAAGCATCTATTTATGTTTGTTTATACCACGGCGCTGTAGAATTCTCGATTCTGATTGGTCGGGAGATTTGAATTTTCTATAACGGCGACTCGGACGGTAGTCCTGGCTACAAATTCGAAGGATCAGGTTAACGCGCTCGTTTCGAATGTAATGGCAGACTGGATTGTGAAATTTTCTGTATTGAACTTCTACAGAAGGAGTCGCCGTTCTCTTCATGCAATAAAAAAAAAAAAGAGAGAGAGAGGCTGGTAAGGGAAAGATTTGTTTATAGCTGCTAGAACGTGAATAACTCGTTTCATGGACGTTCTGACACATTTAGATGTAATCGTAAATGGATAAAAAGTATGCTGTGTACTCGGTGTAATTAGAACGTTGTAATCGAGGTCACGTCGCTGTAGTATATGAGCACATCCTGAAGTGCTTGATTTGTTATGTGAAAATAACGCAGGATCACTTTGGGGTGGAAACGGTACTGCTGTACTGATTCTTCTCCTAAAACGGCATGCCCCCAGCTGGTCTGTTCTGAATTGGTGTCATGGTTCCCTCAAACACGTCCGAGGAAGGAAATCTCACGTCATCATCCGTGTCAAGTTTTTCCAATTTGTTGTTCTTTACAGCGCGGTGTTGCAGCCGTCCGTATCCTTAGCAGTGAAGCTCAGGAGACCAGTAAAACGGGTTGTGTGTGTGTGTGTGTGGGTGTGTGTGTGTAACAAACATTGTCTTGTGACAATGAATTCGCGTGTATGGAATGAGGAAGGCGAGAACATTGATACCTTTTTTATTACTCTTGAGAAGCGCTCAGCTTTCAGAGAGACTCAATTGTAAGGCATTAAAGATGGAGGGGGTTTTGGCTGTTCCTGTTTGCACCAGACGGTCGCCATAGTAACGTTTGTGTCCGTGCACGTCATCTTAGCCAAGCTGGATTAACATCACTCCAGGATTTGCATGAATGGTTCTAGCTAAATTATGCAGGTAAAAAAAAATCTCGATAGCGATCGTCCATCTGAAGGGGAGCGGTGGATTTGGAGTCTTCGTCAATCCAGCCGTCCTAGCAGCATGCTTTTGGGATGTCGGAGGAAACCCCGAGGAAACCCCGTGTGGACGTGTGTAGAACGAACAAAATTCCACACGGACGATAATCCGAACTCCAGATCGAACCAAGGACTGGAACCCTACGTGCTACACCACCATGCTGCCCATATCTGGCAGAATAACTCCTTTTAATATAATTGTTCTAATTGGTTGACCGAAGACGCGTACCACAGGCGCTTAAGCGCTCCTTTTCTGTTAAAGGAAGCTGGTCCACGGCGAAGAAACGTCCACGCGCCGCGAACCACTATAGAAATCGTCCTTCTGCGTCCTTTCTGTTTATTTGATTCTTTCTTTTCCGACGTGGGTTTAGCTTTTATTTCGGAAAACCCTACGAGAACGGACTTTTATCCTTTCATGTTCGCTACAAAGGCGCCGAACGTTTTCCTCTGCGTGAAACGTAACGCTCGAGCCTCGAGCTTGAATATGGAAGCGCTCCTCACAGGGGTCTCGTAATCGGCATGAAGCTATTACACGTACACACAGGAACACGCTCGTCAGAAGGCAGATCGGCGACGCCGGTCGGGAATTAGGTCGAGTGTTTCAAGTCTGCAAATCATGCGGTGTCTTTCTGAATAAAGCACGTTCAACAGAAACGCTGCGCTTGCTGTTCGGCAACCTTTTTTTTTTTTTTTTTTTTGATTTGGCCTGGTCTGTCCGTTTTGGGGTGGGGGTGGGGGAGGAGGAAGGGGGAGGGTACCTTGTTCCAGTATTTTATTTCAATCATGGTAGAGATATAACACAATACATGTACGTTATCCAGATGAACAGATCACGTATTCTATCAGAAACGGATACAGAGGTCAATGTGATAACCTTTCTGACTACTTTTTTTTGTGAGTATGCGGACGCCTGACCGCGACCGCGATACGTAGACCTCCCGCAAACCGTTGCCACGAAGAATCGCCTAGGATGTCGGCAAAGTCAAGGCACTAAATCTGGAAAGGAGTGCACATACTGTATGGCGGTGACCGTAAAAGTGTCCACAAACTTTCGGCCATGTCGCGTATGAGCTGGCATTTCCGAAGCGTGTTCGTCGAGTCCGTTGCGCTTGAAGGCCGAGCTCTGCTCGGGTTTAAATCTGAATGCGGGTGTTATGGATGCGTCTGTGAAGCGGGATTGAACAAATCGCGTAGAACTACAATGCAGGTGAAGTCTAGGGAGCGTTTCATCTGACAAGGCTGCATGAATCTACAGTCCGGGCTGGAAAGAATTCAGCCCCGGCTTTACTTCTCACTTCAGACCGTTCTTTTTATTAACAGGAAATAAGATGACCGCGATGGCAACAATTTTTATATATATTAATTTTATGTATTTTTTTTTTATATATAATATTTTAATATAATTATTTTATTTAATCAATTTAGATGGCTGAGCCCTGCTAACACGTCTTATACCAGCCGGTTGTTGGTTAGCCCGGGAGAGAACTGGTTTGGGCGTCGAAAATAACCTCGCAGACATGTTGTGCCTCCTTCTCCTGACTCATTTCTTTGTGCCTTTTCACCGCCAAGCCTTGAGATTTCACTTTTCCTTCCCCTTTACACAGTCATCTCGATCCTGTGGGCAGGGATGACTGAGCTACGGACGCTCCGGTGCACGGCTTTCTTGACACCGGTTTGGCAGGAGGAGGGAAGTGAATTAAGCCGCCATTACAAATGCCATCTGTTCTATGAAGCAATCTGCTCCGGCGAGCGGTGCGCATATTTTTTGCACTCCCAGGATTTGTGTTACTGTGCAGGGTGACTGATTCGATAACCCACGCATTCTCTCGCTCTCTCTCTGTGTGTTTGTTTGTTTCAGTTGGTTCTCTGTATATCATTAGGGCAGTGGTAGCTGAGTGGTCTACTGATCAGCGCTGCCGTGCTGCCACTCTCGGGCCCTTGAGCAAGGCCCTTAACCCTCAACTGCTCATTTGTATAACTCTAAGGCGCTCTGGATAAGGGCGTCTGCCAAATGCTGTAAATGGTTTTGCACGTTGGCAAACGCTTTGGTCTTATCGTTTATCGATACACCCTAAAATAAGCCGAGCCAAACATACACCCAGTTACGTAACGGAGCACGTACCTGTAATCCGATCTTCCTCCTTTTTTTTTTTTTTTTCTTTTTTTCTTTTCTTTTTTTGTATAGGCTATTATCGGCTTGGAAGACTCGACCTTGTTTAACCTTTAAGTGTTTATTGATTTGGGTTCTAGTATTTCTGTGTTTTTGAAAACAGTGCTATGTTTCACTTGAGATTTAGTATTTCTCGTGTGGGCTGTTTTTCTCGTAAGGCTATTTTTTTTTGTATCTTTTGATCTGATTTTTGTTAGATTTCTTGTATCCGTGTTTGCGTTTTGAATTTATTTCAGTTTAAAAAAAAAAAAAAAAAATGCCAGATTTCTCAGTACCCACAATGTGAAGAATGAACTTTAGGAGGAGAATGTTAGGGAGTTTTTCCTTGCCACCGTCGCCACTCAGTGGCTCGCTCAGTTGGGATAAATTCGCACCTTTTAATATCTGTATACCGTGTTGATATTTCTGTAAAGCTGCTTTGAGACAATGTCTATTGTAAAAAGCGCTATACAAATAAAATTTAATTGAATTGAATGTTCTCGGACACTAAAGCGTGCTAAATGGTACTAGGGGAGTTTATTTTATTTTTAAAAAGAAGGAGTAAAAGTCAATGTGGGTTTTGTTTTTTAATTAAAAGGGGGCTAGCTGACTAGCTAGCCCCGCCCCCTGAACAAATTAGTAGCCTTTTAAAGCTACACGGCCAAATATTTATCGCGTTTCTTGTTGAATTTTTACTTTTAGATTTTCTTTTTAGTGTACTAATATGAATAAAAGGACGGATTATGAGTCCATCATCACATTGAATTATGGGGCTTTTTAGTTCGTTCATTATCTGAAGTTCAGCAACTGTTGTCTACAGTATCCAAGTCCCTTTTCTCTCTCTCTCTCTCTCTCTCTCTCTGTCTCTCTCTCTCTGTCTCTCTCTCTCTCTCTCTTTTTCTTCTTGTTTTTCCAACGTTCCCTAGTACATCTGGCCCATGTGATGTCCCCTTGATATTTGTGTCATACTTTAATATCTTCCTGAAAAGGAAACAAGGGAAAGATTTGTGCTATACTTTTCACCACAGTGTGCATTTCCCTTCCTTTTTTTTGGCATTTCCCGGTGCTCTGGTTTGTGCAGTGCAGGACCTTGAATGCCCCAAACTGGGCCATTTGGATATCGACTATCCGTGCTGTTGAGTGATGCTGCTGGAAATGAGTTTGTCCTGAACCGCAGGGCTTCGGGCTTTGGCTATTTTGAACTGGGATACAGGAACATTCTGTTTTCTCATAGCAGGTCCACGGCTTGGCCCAAAGCCTGGGGGTTTTATTGTGTTGCAATTGACAACACAATAAAGCTTGCTGCTTTATCTAGCCCGTGTTAGGGCACTAATTTATGTTGGCTGATAGAGATGCGTTTCTTCTTGTGTCTAGAAGTGACCAATGCAAAGTTATTATTCATTTGGGGTGGGCGAGTCAGAAGTCGTGGGTCGGTTGGTTAGAAGTCCGAGTTGGAGTCGCGGTCTTAATCGAGTCTGACGCGTTGTCGTTAGAGTCGAGTCATGAGTCAAAACCTTTTGCAAAGCTTGCGACTCGATTCGAGCTACAAAGGTTATGAATCACGGCTCTACTCTAACCGCAAAGCAGCTCGAATCAAGTCGTCAGCTTTGCCGAGAGAGCTGATTTTTATAACCTCTCGTAGTCCGAATGGATTCGCAAGTCTGAAGCTTTGCAGTTGTATCCGAGTCACAATTCATAACCTTTTGCAGTCCGATTTGATTTGGGAGTCGTTCGCGTTTTGCGGAGAGCGTTGTATCGTGAATCGTAAGCTTCGCTATCAGAGTTGAGGTGCTTATCGCAAGTTTTCCGGAGAGAGTTGAATCATAAGTTTTGAAGTCAAGTCGCCGGTAGCTTAGCTTAGCTTAGCTTTTAAGTAAGTTTTGAAGTCAAGTCGCGGGTAGTTTAGCTTAGCTTAGCTTTGAAACAAGTTTTGAAGTCAAGTCGCCGGTAGCTTAGCTTAGCTTAGCTTTTGAAACAAATTTTGAAGTCAAGTCGCCGGTAGCTTTGCTTAGCTTAGCTTTGAAACAAATCTTGAAGTCAAGTCGCCGGTAGCTTAGCTTAGCTTAGCTTAGCTTAGCTTAGCTTTGAAACAAGTTTTGAAGTCAAGTCGCCGATAGCTTAGCTTAGCTTAGAAACAAGTTTTGAAGTCAAGTCGCCGGTAGCTTAGCTTAGCTTAGCTTAGAAACAAGTTTTGAAGTCAAGTCACCGGTAGCTTAGCTTAGCTTTGCTTTGAAATAAGTTTTGAAGTCAAGTCGCCGGTAGCTTTGCGTTCAGACTTACATCAGCAGTATCCTACTCATGGTTTTAGTCGTGTCTAATAGACTCACAACGTAAAATATTGGGGGGGTGGAGTATTTTCCTGAATTTCAGTGACCCCAAATATTTTTGGCGGTTAAAGCTAAAAATGAGTATGGCAATTAATACTACATTTCAGAACAGCACTTTAAGCTATAATACCACGGTGTATAACTAGCACGAATGCACCACTTTAAAAGTTTTCGTTCTCCCTCCTTTACCAGAGCCCTTTTCCTTTGGTGTGTGTCTGTTGCAGTTCATGTCGAACACACACTGTAATCTCTCCTCAGCTACTACGAACTGAACCGTTTAACGCGCCCTAAGGTCCGCTAAACCGTGACGTGAAGGTCATGCTGTGTGAAATTTTAGCACGGACCTTTCGTAATCTCAGAACCGTGCTGTGTTGTGGACTATAGTATGGAATTTTTTTTTTTTTTAATTGCGTTCATGATCTCTGGTTGCTATAATGAAAGTCAAACCTGAATCATCCTAGACTGTAGCCGTGTATGCGGTCGACTCCAGAACTATCGGCACCCCGTAAGAATGTCCAAATGGAATTGATTTTTGATTTCAAGGTTTCCACTCGGCTACGTCCGTAATGGTATTTCTGCTGAAAAACATCAACAAAACTCGTTTTAAATAGAAACGTTCCACCCAAAACCTCTTCAGAGGTAAATCCGAGACCTGGCTCTGCATTTGCACGTCGAAGGAAAAACAGCAGGAGGTTAAGACTGAACCTTATTTTTTTTTTTTTTTTTTTGTAAGAGACTAATGACCTTAAATATCTAGATCAACACCGAAATAATTGGCTCTGGTCTGTGGTCTGAATTGGATAAGAATATATACAGTACCGTATACCATACTGTAGAAACATCTACCTTGTGCTTGGAAATGTGTTAACACGATGCTTCCTCCTCAGATGCAGCTCGTTCTCAGAGAATTAAAAAGAAACTGTGTGTGTGAATGTTTTAGTTCGTTTTTTTTTTTTCTTCTTCTTCTTTATCCTAACTACCTCTTTTATGTATTTATTTATTTATTTATTTATTTATTTTCTCTTCCCAAGACAGAAGAAGAGATTCAACGGAACAGAAGAGCGGGAATAGTATGTCATTTTCATGTTCACACTCATGAGGGTTCTTTTTATATAGAAATAAATAAATAAATGTGTTTTTCCTGGGCTGCTCCTCATCTGCTAACTGGTGCACTAACAACGCTTTTCTTCCTCCTGTAGGGTGTGTTGTGTGTTTGGGAGGGTTGCATTGATGTCTGCTGCACATTCTGAGAGTTTTTGACCTTATGACCTTTCCTAACATGCTACTGATGCTTCGTTATTTAAGACTGTGTGTGTGTGTGTGTGTGTGTGTGTGTGTGTGTGTGTGTGTGTGTGTGTGTGTCTGGTTTTTATATATTAAAAAAATCTCTTGGGTTGGGGGAGGGGGAACCAATTGTCCCCATAAAGATAGGAATATACAGTAGTTTTGACCTTGTGGGGACCAAAAAAAAAAAAAAAAAGTACAAGAGCAACTTTACGTGTGTGTGCGTGCGTGTGTGTCCTAACATGCATCTCTCGTCCTACCTGTCTGACCTAAATGACTGCAGTACGAGAAAGGAAAAGTGTGACTATGAACCCGTTCAAAGGTAAAACCGTTACCTAAAGTTTTGGCACCCCCGTCGTGTTACTTGTACTCCCAACAGATTTATTTCCCGTCCCACTACGTTCATTGTTCTCCGTTTGTGGTTCCTCTCTCCCTGTGAATGCTTAGTGAAACTGGTAGGTGAGTAGACTAAAATTGGTAGATCTGACCTCTGGAAGACGAAACCTCGCCCACCCCAACAGAGACCTGTACAGTGCCTTCCACTAATATCGGCACCCCCGGTAAATATGAGCAAAGAAGGCGGTGAAAAATTTGTCTTTTATTGTTTTAACCTTTTTTGTTTAAAAAAAAAAAAAAAAAAAAATTCACAAACATACTCTGCACTCATGGATATCAAACAATTTGCAAACACAACACGGGTTTATCAAAAAATAAATCTTTGTTAAATATAGTTGTGCAATATAGTTGTGTCAATATTTTGTGCTACCTCGCTTTGCCAAGATAACAGCTCTGAGTCTTCTCCTGTAACGCCTGATGAGGTTGGAGAATACATGGCGAGGGATCTGAGAGCGTTCCTCCGTACAGAATCTCTCCAGATCCTTCACATTCCGAGGTCCACGCTGGGGGAGTCTCCTCTTCAGTTCACCCCACAGGTTTTCTATGGGGTTCAGGTCAGGGGACTGGGATGGACATGGCAGGACCTTGATTTCGTGGTCAGTAAACCATTTTTGTGTTGTTTTTGATGATGTTTTGGATCATCGTCCTGCTGGAAGATCCAACCACGGCCCATTTGAATCTTTCTGTCAGAGGCAGTCAGGTTTTCATTTAATATCTGTTGATATTTGATGGAGTCCATGATGCCATGTATCCTAACAAAATGTCCAGGTCCTCTGGCAGAAAAACAGCCCCAGAACATTAAAGATCCTCCTCCATATTTAACCGTGGGCATGAGGTACTTCTCCACATGGCTACCGCTCTGTGTGCACCAAAACCACCTCTGTGTTTATTACCAAAAAGCTCTATTTCGGTTTCATCTGACCATAGAACCCGATCCCATCTGAAGTTCCAGTAGTGTCTGCACACTGAAGACGCTCGAGTTTGTTTTTGCATGAGAGTAGAGGCTTTTTTCTTGAAACCTTTCCAAACAACTCGTGGTGATGTCGGTGACTTCAGACTGTAGTTTTGGAGACTTTCTGACCCCAAGATGCCCCTAACTTCTGCATTTCTCCAGCTGTGATCCTTGGAGACTTGTTTTTTTTTTTTTTTTTTTTTTTTAATCCACTCTAACCGTCCTCTTCACATTGCGTTGAGACGATACAGACACACGTCCAATTCCAGGTCGATTCATAACATTTCCAGTCGACTGGAACTTCTTAATTATTGTCCTGATGGTGGAAATGGACATTTTCAATGCTTGTGCTGTTTTCTTATAGACACTTCCCATTTTGTGAAGCTCAACAACCTTTTTCCACAGCTACATTCCTCGGTCTTACCCATTGTTATGAATGACTAAGGGAATTTGGCCTATGTGTTACCTCACACTTATACCCCTGTGAAACAGGAAGTCATGGTTGAACAATTTACTATTCCTAGTCACCCAGGTGTACTAAAACTTTTTAAATTACAATCACCTTCAAATATAATTTCTTCGTATGAATTCATAGGGGTGCCAATAATTGTTGCACATCTATATTTAATTTTTTTTTTTTTTTTTTTTTTTTTTGGATAAACCTGTTTGCAATTGTTTGATATCCATGAGTGCACAGTACCTTTTGTGATTTTTTTTTTTTTTTTTTTTTCTCTAAATAAATAAAAGACCAACTTTTCACAGCCTTCTTTGCAAATATTTACCAAGGGTGCCAATATTAGTGAAGGACACTGTATAAGACCATCTATTGTCCTCTCTAGGATCAGCCAAATCAAATTAGGGCTTTAGGAGACATTCTCCATGGAGTGTGCCATCCTCGTGGCTCATTTAAGCATTCTGCTGGCCTGGACAAAAATTCCGGGTGACTGACTCATCCTCCTTCAGCAGCGGACGTCGGGTTTTAAATCAACACTATCGCTTCATAAGATAATTAACTACACTCTCTGAAAGGGTTCTTGGGTTGTTCCTCTGGAGCCAGGGTGTCCAATGTTATCCGGAAAGGTACTGTGTGTGTGTGTGTGTGTGTGTGTTGTGCGGGTTTTCATTCCAACCAAGCAGAAGCCATACCCAAGTCTATTGAAAGCCAAGATCAACTGATTAAACCGGGGAATCAGGTGTGACTTGGTTGGAATGAAAACCTGCACTCACACCGGCCCTTTAAGATTGGATAAGATTGGACACCCCTGCTCTGGAGGAACAGGATCTGTGTACATGTTTTCCTATCAGAAAGGGTTAACCTTTTTAGTAGAATGCCTGTATTATCCAGTGAACCCTTAAAAAGCGAAATCTGTTCTAAAAATGTACCAAGAATAAAAATTTTTTATTTATTTTTTTTAAAATGTGGGGCTCTAGGCGTTAAGACGATAACGACCAATAATTTGGAGATAGTACCATACGCTGATTCTGTGAATACAATACACTCTTGGCATTAGAAGCTTTCTTCAAGGGTTCTTTGTATAATTAATTAAGAGAGCTTCATTAATTTTCTTCCCAAAAAAAGGTTCTACTTAGAACGCTGTCTCATAGAAGAACATGTTCTTGTTAAGGTTCTATATAAACTCTCTTAAGGGTTCACCGTACGCCCGAAGGACAAGCAAACAACTCTTAAGGTGTCTAAACTGTAAAAGACTGTACAACGAGTATAAAATTGCATAGGGATGTTTTTTTTTTGTTTTTTTTTTAATTAAATTTATTTATTTATTTATTTTACATATCTAAATCTAACTTGCCAGAATCTCTGATGGTCAGTGGAGTTCATCCACATTTGTTCACTAGCTAGCTTTAAAAAAAAAAAATATATAAATTATAATATACTTCCCAATCCAGGCCTGGGTGACACCCTTGTGGGCGTGGCTACAATATGGCTAGGAGGAGTATAAACCCAAACGAGGATTCCGTCGCTGACCCACCGACCGGTGTACGATACAACTGCTCCGACGGCTGCCACAAAATCGAGTAGTTTTGGCCGCGACAATGTGAAAACAAAGCAAAAAAAAAAACGAAATTCTGCATTTCCTGGTAATAAGATAAATATATTGACCACCTTGAAATGTGAAAAAGGGTTGTGTTTTTTTTGTTTGTTTGTATTGTTTGTTTTTAAGGTCAGGGAGCGGGCTTTCTGAATTGTAAACGAATACATTTGTACTTCATAGAGCCTAATGAGGCCGTCAGCCGGGCCTCCACAAACAGGGATGAAGTTTATAATACAAGCTGACCTGTGTGTGTGTGTGTGTGTGTGTGTGTGTGTGTGTGTGTGTGTACTAAACTTGCTGTAAACTGCATGAAATGGTGACTGGGGAGTCTGGTGTGATATCCATATGGAGGATAGTTTGATGCTTCATTTAAAAAATTAATAATAATAATAATAATAATAATGTGGAGGGGGGGGGCCCTTAACAGATCACACAGGCTTGCTTTAAGTCAATGTTGCTTAAAATGTAGATGTGTATCAGTTTGAGTCTCTTAAAAATACTTTCAACACATCTCCTATGAAGCGACTTTTTTTTTATATTGTGATTGCAACATGGATGACTTGGTGGGTCGGGGGCGGGGATAACAAAATAAATAAATAAAAAATTTAAAAAGTTAAAAATTTCCTGTTTTTATGTGGTGGTCTGGGAAAACCTAGAAGTTGCTGCAGCTGAATTAATCCATGAAGAGACGCTATGCAAAATAGGTTTTCTTTCCTGCCTTTAACCAAACGAACACCGAATATAACGCTTTAACGTTGACGCACTAAATGTTTCACCGGAGTGAGATTTTTGATGACGGAACAGGTTGTGTAAGGAGCCAGATAAACGGACGGCGTGGTTTTAAAAAAAAAAAAATGTCCAAACCCATGCTAGCCAAGTGTGCTTTCCTCACCCAGTGAACTGCCGCAAGTCGTTACACACTCCAGGTCTGAGGGAAAACCCGGCGTACGTGCTTCTATTCCTCAAGAGCGTCAATAATTCGACTCCTTTCTTAATTCTTTCCTCACGTATAGAAGTTTGACCGACATTTGCGTGACGTGGAGATTCAATCCAGCCTCCTCAGTCCCATGTCAGAGCTCCAGAATGACTTAATGACCAGACTGACCTGTGTATTTTCTTTATAAAAAAAAAAAAAAAGAAAAGGAAAAAAAAGTGCATCTGCTTTGAACATTGCTTTTAATCTCCTTTCCTTTACTCCTCCCTCTCTCTCTCTCTCTCTCTCTCTCTCTCTCTCTCTCTCTCTCTCTCTCTCTCTCTCTCTCTCTCTCTCTCTCTCTCCCCTCAGCGTGGCTTCGGCGTTGCATTCAGAAACTCCGGATCGTTACGAGCGCCTCACTTCCGTCTCCAGTTCCGTGGATTTCGAACAGCGAGACAACGTAAGGCGCCCGTCACTCATTTTCCCCGCCTGTCCTTCCTGTTGCCCCGCCCACTAACTGTCTGTTTCTACTGCTGGTTTGCGAGGGCGAGGCAAGGCCGTGGGATTTGGCTTTAGGTCTCTTCTCAATACTGTTAAATAATGCATGGTTGGAAAGAGGAGGCTTGGCTTCAGGCTCCGCACGTGTGATGTTCGATAAAAAGCGAAGTAAAAGCCTAATAAGAAACGATTCCTGGTTCTCTTGAGAAAATCACAATGGACCCATTTGAATTAACGCCAGCGAGTTTGAACTTGGAAGGTTAGATCTCTCCGAGATGGCCGTGCAGCGAGACCTGACGGGTTATTTTAGAAGCCGTACGAACGTTATGTAAAATAAATTCTCGATATCGGGAGAACGGTTACCTCACACCTCCGGGGTTGGGGGTTCGAATCCCGTCTCCGCCCTGTGTGCGTGGAGGTCGCATGTGCATGTTCTCCACGTGCTTCGGGGGTTTCCTCCAGGTACTCTGGTGGCGTCTTCAGTCTTGAGGGGGGGGGACTGGACAGTTGAAGATCGATTAAAAATACAAAGTGGCGTTCAAGTCTTCAGCTGTTGTAACTCATAAGCCTCAAGGTTCATCGTGTTGAGATGCTCGTTTGTTTGTTTGTTTGTTTGTTTGTTTGTTTGTTTGTTTGTTTCCCCCCACCCCTTACTGTGATTTTGTAAAGAGTGCTTATTTGAGATACTGTAGTCATTCTGGCCGTTCTCTCCTGACGTCTGTCGTCAAGAAGGAGCACAACTGCTTTTCACTGGATGTTAATCCATGTAAAGTCCGTACAGGATTTCGTTTATGCTTATTTATTTATTTATTTGTTTATTTATTTATTTACACTACTTCAATTGGCGAAATCGCGATTGCATGAAAATAGTTTTGCGCGGTCGTTTGCAGCGATGTTTGTAGGGTAAATGAGACGCATGTCAATGGAAGAGGACTTTGACTGAACGCGCGTTGCGATGAGGTCACGTGACGCGTCTCGGCCCGGACCTGCAGGAAAATCTGTGGGAGGGGTTTTTTTTTTTTTAAATTGCGAGCTCCTCGGAATATTGCGGAGTTTGCTTGATTTTTGCGTTCGTCTCTGCGCAGATTCTGTTCATTCTCACATGTTTCGAGTGTATCTGAAACTCCAGGCCTGTATTTGTGTCATTTTATGCATTGTGCTGCTGCGACGTGATTGGTCGATTTGATTTTTTTTTTTTTTGGAGGAGTGCAGGACTGTTCAAGAGTACAGGTGTTCCTATTCATCTTAAAATTGCAAACAGAAAATTGTCTTGTGATTTTTTTTATTAATTTATTCTTAAAATAAATTCTTTCTTTCTTTCTGTCTTTCTTCTTTGTGTTTGTTGCATTTCTCGTCCTGGACGCTGACGCTGTACCATCTCTCTCTCTCTCCCTCTCTTGCTCGCTCGCCTCCCCCCCCACCTCTCGATCTTGCTCCCCCTCACTCCCACTGTCTCTCCCTCTCTGTCAGTCTCTCTCCCACCCCCCCTCTCTCCCTCTCTGTCAGTCTCTCTCCCACCCCCCCTCTCTCCCTCTCTGTCAGTCTCTCTCCCCATCCCTCTCTCCCCCTCACTCCCACCCTCTCTCCCCATCCCTCTCTCTCCCTCTCTGTCAGTCTCTCTCCCACCCCCCCTCTCTCTCCCTCTCTCCCCCCCTCTCTCTCCACTATCTATTAATTCCTTCACAGACGAGTGATCACGCTCAGAACACACTTTATATAAAGTTTATATGACCTAGCATTTATCTAGGACCCGACGTCCTTCCTCCTCCTTCAGCTCTGTGCATAAACCATGTTGCTGATGATCCTGCACTTTCCACATTTGCTGATGAGCAAAAAGAAAAACGCGTCGTGGCTGAAAGCAGAAGCGAATTCCTCAACGGGGAAGAATAAGAATGAAGAAGCACTTTCAGTTCCTTACCCGGCAGCTGAAAGTGCTGAGTAATTGTGGCACAGATTGTGGAGGTTCTGCGGAGAGCACGGTGACGTTTCTCTCCAGCGTGACTGGCTCTCTTCCAGTAATCCTGCTCCTGCAGCCGATCGTTACGCGGTCGGTGCGGGCCACGACCGCGACTCCTGACTGGTTAATTACTGTAGGCCTCGTTCTCGCCCTCGTTGGCGAAGGAATAATAGCAGCTCGGTGCTTTCCGAGGCTTTGATTGTTTTTGTGCTGACGATTTCACCATTTGTTTCTTGTCTTTTGTGTGAATTGTTAATGCTCAGTTTGTTTGCACACATGCACGTTTCTTTCCCCTCACGGTCGTAGTTCACGTTTGTATCCGCTCTTCCCGCAGGGGTTCTGCTCTTGGTTGACGGCCATCTTTCGAATAAAGTAAGTGGCCCCTTTTTTTGTTGTTGTTGTTGTTGTTGTTGTTTGTTGTTTTAATGACGTCGAGCACGCTGTTAGTGACCGAGCCCGCAGGGTGGCTGCTTGTCTCTTCATTTTGCCGCCTGTCTTTTATTATTCAGAGTTTTAATGCACAGCGCGTTGGTAATGCGTTTGGGTTTAATTGACATTCTGCAGTTTTTAGCGGAAAGATTTTGTTCAGAAAACCATTATTACTGTAATTATTTTAAAAAATACAATTTACCAGATGAAAATCGTTAATCGCTTCGGCCATCAGCTTTAATCCAGGCCATTTTAATAATGTTCTTCTGTCTTTTCCTCCTTCTTCTCCTCCTCCTTCTGTCTTTTCCTTCTCCGCCCTCTTTTTCCTTCTTCTTCTTCTTCTTCTTCTTCTCCTTCTTCTTCTCCTTCTTCTTCTTCTTCTCTTCTTCTTCTTCTTCTTCTTCTTTTTCTTCTCTTCTTCTTCTTCTTCTTCTTCTTCTCTTCTTCTTCTTCTTCTTCTTCTTCTTTTCCTCCTTCTTCTTCTTTTCCTTCTTCTTCTTCTTCTTTTCCTTCTTCTTCTTCTTTTCCTTCTTCTTCTTCTTTTCCTTCTTCTTCTTCTTTTCCTTCTTCTTCTTCTCCTCCTCCTTCTTCTTTTCCTTCTTCTTCTTCTTCTTCTTCTTCTTCTTCTTTTCCTCCTTCTTCTTCTAATTTTTCTTTTCCTCCTCCTTCTTCTTCTTCTTCTTCTTTTCCTTCTTCTTCTTCTTCTTCTTTTCCTTCTTCTTCTTTTCCTTCTTCTTCTTTTCCTTCTTCTTCTTCTTCTTCTTTTCCTTCTTCTTCTTTTCCTTCTTCTTCTTTTCCTTCTTCTTCTTCTTCTTTTCCTTCTTCTTCTTCTTCTTCTTTTCCTTCTTCTTCTTCTTCTTCTTTTCCTTCTTCTTCTTCTTCTTCTTCTTCTTCTTTTCCTTCTTCTTTTCCTTCTTCTTCTTCTTTTCCTTCTTCTTCTCCTCCTCCTCCTCCTCCTCCTTCTTTTTCTTCTCCTCTTCTTCTTTTTCTTCTCCTCTTCTTCTTTTTCTTCTCCTCTTCTTCTTTTTCTTCTCCTCTTCTTCTTCTTCTTCTTTTTCTTCTCTTCTTCTTCTTCTTCTTTTCCTTCTTCTTCTGCTTCTTCTTTTTCCTTCTCCTCCTTTCTCTTCTTCTAATTCTTCTTGTCCTCCTCCTCCTTCTCCGTCTTTTCCTCCTTCTCCTTCAAGCCGTCGTAAGACATGCTGAGAAAGAAGTTCAAAAGTTTGTATTCCTCAAAGAAAAGGATTAGAAAAAGGAACTACATTTAGTTATGCAGTTTCAAACGCGAGGATCCACAGGCTAATCGGAGGAAATGTGATTTACACTTTGTTCAGACGAGCGCTGAGCAACGTGACAAAAAAAAATATCTATCTTGATCATGACAGTAATTTATCTGAAGATATTCTTTAAAAAAAAATTATAATAATAATTACAAACTGACCGGAAGCCGCTGATTTGAATGTTTTTAAAGTTTGTACATAATCGCTTACATTGTAAAATGTCTTACAGAATTAAAAATAATTTTTTATTTTTTTTTACCCCTTTTCAGTGTTGAATATTTTGGTTTGTTTATTTATTTAAAAAAATAAAAAAAAAAACGATTGATGCAAAAAAATAAAATCCCCCCCCCCCCCCAAAAAAAAAAAAAAAAATTCTAGACATTTAAATAAAGTCTCATCAAATTTGATATCTCTTAAATAAATGTATGTATTTATTTCCGTTTTCTTTTGTAACGGTGATGCTTTGCTGGCCGTTGGTTTGCAGCCCCGTGCATCGCGTTGCGTATAACGGAAACGTCTTTGAGAATGAGACAAACCACGTGACGTTTCGCTCGATAGCATGAACGTAGAGTTATAAAGGCAGGATGAGCAAAATCATTTAGTTTTAAGGACGTGCAACGTTTTGCGCTTCACCGTGCTCCAACTTACTGCGATAAGTTGATTAGCAGAATTAGGTTCAACGTGACGTAATTTGATAAGCTAATCGAGTTATGCCGCAGAGTGTGCTGGTTATTACCAGAGAGGAATTGAACTGTGTGTGTGTGTTTGTGTGTGTGTGTGTGTGTGTAGGGACGAGGAGATCCGAGAGAAGTGTGGCGAGGATGCCGTGCACTACCTCTCCTTCCAGCGGCACATCATCGGGCTGCTGGTGGTGGTGGGCGTGCTGTCTGTGGGCATCGTCCTGCCTGTTAACTTCTCCGGAGACCTGCTGGGTGAGTAGAGCGCCGCTGAGAGGACAGCGGCTCCCTAAAGGCACAACGTCTCAGACGTGAACACAAGCAGATCTTCTATATCGATTACCCTGCTTTCACACTAGGTGGGGCATAGTGGAGCACTTCCCAAAAGATCCGAAAGCGATCAAGTCCAACATGGACGTACTCGGTGGGTGAATCCGAGCGTGACGGTATGTGTAATCGGAGATGTTTGACTGTCGCGAGAGAGAACCGTTTTCAGGCGTCTACTGGTATCGGATTTCTCCCGGGTTGATCTCAATCTAGACCCCGTCTGATCACACGGCGCTCCTCATCATTTCCCAAGCCAAAGCTCAGACTCTTCTTTGCCATATTTAGACTAAATGTTGAAAAATAAACAACTGGTGAGTTAGCTTGCGCTAGCTAGGACGAGCTTTCCGCCGGAAATCTGACTAACCCCGCCCACTAATCCTGTGGTTGTTTTTACTCGTTCGTTATGTTTCCTTCAAAATTTTAAAGGAAATAATACTTGAACCTGAAAATAATAACATTTTTGACTAAAGATAAATGAATAAGCATAATAAACAAGCTTCATGTCTAATTTCCTTCTCATGTGACTTGGGTTTTATTTATTTATTTTTTTTTTGCGTCTCACGAGAGCCGATCCCAGTGCAGACCTCTACTCTGTGGTACCGTTGCTATGGTTACGTTTTGACTGCCGCTTTTTTTGTTTGTTTCTTCTTTCATAGGCTGTTCATTTGTCCTGTCGCTGCTTGCTGTAAGCCTTTACAGTACAGTACGAGCTTCTATCGTTTTCCTGAATCTTCTAGAGAATTCCGGGTGTCTCCGAGGCGGTCGAATTTGCTTACTAGGACCCCTCTTTCATTTCGCTCTAATAACCCCGCGACCGTCTCCGGACTGAACGAGTTTAGGCGGTGGAGCGAATGTGTGCCTCGGCTGCAAGCCGCTAACCGCTAACGAGCTGGCGTTCGAACTGGTGCTCGCCCTGTTGACGTCCTCGTTTAATTCTCTGTTCTCTGTGCCCTGTCCTGTAGTGCAGCTAGCTGTAGATTATCATGTGCTAGGGCTTAACCTCTGCAGTAATGGGATTGTACTTGTCTGTGAGTGGGATAATTGGGAGACGGTTGAAGGTATGTCGAGAGAGAGAGCGAGATTTCACAGAGGTGGGATGGAAATGGAGTGAAGAGAGCTGAAGAGACTATTTTAGAAGAAACTATTTTAGGCGGTTCTGTATTATTCATAAGTGTTTGAAACATCAAACATCTTTTTGATTATTTTATTCCCCCCCCCCCCCCCTCTGAAAATCAGGCCTGTTTATTGGGTATTTATTGGGGTGTTTTTTTTTGTTGTTGTTGTTTTTTTTTAAATCCTTCTCCATCTCACAGCTTGTTTTTTTGCAGAAACCACTTGCGCGTCATTAATATTCATAAAGCAGACGCTCGATGTTAATGGCGAAAACCTCATTAATAAAACGGCGTATCAAAGAACACTATGCTTTGTATGTGCACTGCTTCTAGATCTTCAGGCTTCTGTTTCCAGTTATTCTTCCGACCCGGTGAAAACCTGATCGTTTTTCGGCTTCACGCCGGAGTCCTGCGTGTTTTGTAGCTGAAAGGGTTACCAGTGGGAGTTTTGTACACATGCGTGCTGTGTATTTATACACCACGTACTACACTAGAACAGATATATGTTTATCCTCTAATCTAATATTGCTGCATGTCTATTCCCTGCTGCGCTCGTCGGGCCGTGTTCGGTATTCGGTTCAAAAGCTACGTTAGCGTTTACATGCGCACGGTACTCGAGGTGATTTTCCTGAGCTCCCTATTCGAATTATGCAAATGACCTTGAATGTACTTCACACCTTTTGAGGTTGCTGGATTTTCTTGAGTACAGTCGTAGCAGCTGTAGTGTATATGTATGTTTTTATATATATATATATATATATGTATATATGTGTGTAATATATATATATATATATATATATATATGTATATATATGTATGTATATATATGTATGTATGTGTGTGTATGTATATGTGTGTATGTCTGCATTATTATTATATATTTATATATCTCTACAGACTCATTTTCTGTCTCTGTATCTTAATTTTTTTTTCTTTCTTTCTTTCTTGCTATTTCCTTTCTCGATCTTTATTTGACACCTTTTGGTCCCTCATGCCATGTCCCGTCTTTCCCTCTACAGAACTGTCTCTATTTCTATCTCATCTCCTGTTATCTCTCGTCTCTCATGCTCAGTCATGATCCCACTGTGTTGGTGTTGGTGGTGGGGTTTTTCTTTTTGTTTCCTCTGCAGCTCGTTTATTACTAATTTAACGTTCCTTTATTGTAAAAAATTTTTTTTTTTTTTTTTTTTTTTTTTTTTTTTTTTTTTTTTTATTGTTGTACATCTGAATCCAGATTGTTTGTGCTGTACCTCTGTGATCTAAACATGACTTTTCTCCTTTCTGTCGTGTTTCATCAGAAAACAATGCATACAGCTTCGGCCGCACCACGATCGCGAACCTGAATTCGGGGTGAGAGCGTGCACCTTCTTTTTCTTTTTATTTATTTATTTATTTATTTATTTATTTATTTATTTATTTATTTATATTTATTTATCATTTTAAATAAGAGTGACAAACCATTTTATAATACTTGTAATGAAAAGAATACTGGGGTAGCGTATGTTTAGATATGACTTTACATGTGGAACGAGATTGATTGATTTCTTGACATGAAGCCTGACGTGTTTCGGCTCTTGTCGTCCCGCAGGAACAACTTGCTGTGGTTGCACACATCTTTTGCGTTCCTGTACCTCCTCCTGACCGTCTACAGCATGAGACGCCACACCTCGAAGATGCACTACAAGGAGGACGACCTGGTACGTTTTTCATTCGTTTTATTAACAACAGGAATACAGCTTCTCTATGAAACACCTACTGTTAATGCTCAGTGTAGGACAGGAGCTGTGGTAGATGATTGTTTAAACAGTAGGTCTCCAAAAAAAAAAAAAAAAAAAGGAAGAAAACAAAAGCAATGGATGCATTAAAAGCTGGGGGGTGTAAACTTTTGAGCAGGATGATTGTCTTCTGAGAAACATGTAAATATTTCATGTCGTTCTAAAGGGCAGTGAGGTGGGAGGTGGGGGGGGGGATACGATCTTCAAACAAGATAATTTACTCCAGTCATCCTGTTCAAAAGTTTACACCCCCCTTCCCCCGGCTTTAAATGTACCGTATTGCTTTCTTGAGCATCAGTGATCGTTTGCACCTTTTGTAATAGTTGTGTACGAGTCCCTCAGTCGTCCTCGGGTGTGAAAAGATGGATCTCAAAACTATATAGGGCTCGAATATGCAGGAGACGCCGGAGAAGTAAAGAATGTGTAGGACCCGGAGGATTTTTCTGAAGAACAGTGGGCAGGTTATCTGCTCAGGACAAACAAGGGACTCATGAACAACCATCACAAAACATAAAAGCAGTCGTTGATCATCCAGATAACGACACACGGGATTAAGAATCGAGCGTGTGTAAACTTTTGAACTGGTTCATTTGTGTAAATTCAGTTATTGTTGTGTCTTGTGGACTTTAAGTAAACGTCAGGGCGTTCAGGGCAGCACTAAATAAACACAATGCAGTTTCTATGATCCTTATTATTATTATTATTATTATTATTATTTAAAATGAATAACAGATTCGACACAGCGTATGTAAACTTATGACCTCAACTGTATATAAATATAATATTATGTAGATGTATTACGGCAGCAGTGTGTATATTGGAGCAGTTGACTCGGATGTTCGGGCTGTATGAAAACCTGCTGTGGCTTACAACCGAGTACATTCTCTCAAGAATCTGTCCTTAATGAAATCTTCACCCGAGACTGCTGCGTATAGAAAATGTCTCTTGAAATATGGATGAAGTCTGTCTATAGCACTGACCTACATTCTGCCGTCAGCGTCTCGCAGTAGAAAGATGCTCAGTAGAGAAGCGAAGATGCTGAAACTGCTGACTCTTATATCTCTCTCTCTCTCTCTCTCTCTCTCTCTCTCTGGTTACAGGTGAAACGCACATTATTTATAAACGGCATCTCGAAATACGCAGAGGAGGTCCAGATCAAACAGCACTTTGAGTAGGATTTCACTCTCTCTGTCTCTCAGCACATCTATAGAATGACCCGATGCATCATGGTGTCGATTCGGCTCTCTCGCAGCTCTTCTAACCGCTCGGACGTGACGTGCCTGCGGAAAACTACGTCCGTGTTTGAAATCGTGCAAAGCTGGCAGGAATAATCTCGCGCATATATATATATATATATATATATATATATATATATATATATATATATATATATATATATATATATATATATATATATATATATATATATATATATATATATAAAATACTTTTTTTTTAATAAATGACCCTACGGTGCGGTTTAGCGCCTCTGTCAAACGCGGTTAGTTCCCCGAGTCGTTCGGGCCGATTAGTCGAGCTGGTGTTTGAGTCGAACGCGCGTGTTCGGAGCGCTGCGATCGTACGCGCTCGTCTGATTCTGTGACGTCTCGGTTTTGCAGGCAAGCCTACGAGAACTGTGTCGTGCTGGAAGCGCGCATCTGCTACAACGTGGCCAAACTCATGGCTCTCAACGCCGAGAGGTACACACCTGCTTTTAATTCTACAGAGTCGGCAATCAATGGTAGCGTCTCAGACAGGGGTTCCTCATCTGATCCCATCTTGGGTAACATGATTGACCCCCTTACTTCTTTTTGGGGTTTTTTGTGGTAGGATGATGGGTAGCTACTGACTTGCTTGGTGATGCATTCACACACATTTCTTTATCATAAAGTGTGTTCATTCTATAGAGTTGAGTAGCAGTTTAAAAAAAAGATAAGATGACGAGGATGAAGCTGGCTTCTTCTTCACCGGCTTTTTCTTCTTTATTCTCTTTTTTTTTTTGTTTTTTTTTGTTTCCAATTTCTCCCTAATTCCGATTCCGTTATCTCTTCACTATGAAAAGGTCTCACAAATCTGACAACTCTGCGTAGAACTAAATATAACATACTTTCAACATGCTTGTGAAAAAATATTGTGAATATTTGAGACCGTTTGCGTATGAAAATAAGTAATGTATTATAATATTAAGATTATAAAAATGAAATCGCTGTAAATTAGATGATAAATGAGAGAATTAAAAAAATACGGTTAAATTTCTCATCCTGAGTATTCCTACAATACATTGCAATTATCTTCATATGAAATTGTCAGATTTTGGGGACGTTTTGAGAATGAGGAGATGATGGTTTAAGAAATTGTATGTGATTTTTTTTTTTTTTTAATTTTTTTTTTTATTTAAGTGCGCTTCATGGCACCATGTACACACGCGCGAGAGCAGCTGTTTAAGCTGCTGCTCGACCGGATGGAATGAAGACACCTGTATGATAAAGAAATGCCTGTGAATGCATCTCCAAACAATTCAGTAGCTTCAGTAGCTCCACTATTAATTGGGGTGGGCGTGGCTAACTTTTTAGAGTACCTCCCACTCCGGTATCGGCTGATGAATAGATATTTAAGGTGACTGTCTGTCTCAGAAGAAGACCCCCGTAAAAGTGTAGTACAAGTCAGAAGCAGAGAAAGGAGGGGGGGGATATTAATTATATCTAAAATGTATTTTGATCATTTAATATTTTTCTTGTGGATTTTATTCAATTTATTTGAAACGTGTGACACAAAATGAAATCCATATTTGTTGAACTCATTTAAAATGAGATTTTGGTTATGTATCTGGTGTGTGTGTGGGTTGGGTTTTATTTATTTATTTATTTATTTATTTATTTATTTATTTATTCTGTGTAGTTTCTATATCCAGATACAAAGCTAGAGAATCAAAACAAGTTGCAACATCTGTATGCAAAAATAAGTACACAAGATTAAGTAGATACAGCAAGATATAAATACGTTTGTAAAATCTGGGAATGACTGACTTACAGGAAAACAAATATATTTACATGTATATAATCTTTTGCTAGGATTCGTTTTAATGCTTTAATGTTTTTATGATCTATCTATCTATCTATCTATCTATCGGATTATAATATTGTTCTTTTGGGAAAAGAAAAGCAAGAGTGTCTTGTATTTATCTGATTTACGAGACAGAAGGAACTGATGAACACACAGCCCAAGTGCTAAGCCAGGAGAAGCGATGTCTTGCCAAGGGCTTATTGATTTGTGTGTGTGTGTGTGTGTGTGTGTGTGTGTGTGTGAGTGTGTTCTAAATGAGCTGGGCCTGCTGATGCACTAATTCTGACTGACTAATCCATGAGAACATCAACAGAGCTCTCTGGTGGCCTTTATGTATTGTGTGTGTGTGTGTGTGTGTGTGTGTGTGCAGGAAGAAGACTGAGCGTAGTAAGAAGTTCTTCACAGATTTGCAGGCAAAGGAACACATGCCCACCATGATCAACCCCAAACCCTGCGGCCACTTGTGCTGTTGTGCCATTACAGGCTGTGAAGAGGTGAAGACCGCTCTCTCTCTCTCTCTCTCTCTCTCTCTCTCTCTCTCTCTCTCTCTCTCTCTCTCTCTCTCACACTCACATTTTTACATCCTGACATGTTCACCGAAAATCTACACGAGTCAAAGAAAGGGAGGGGAAAAAATATTGGTTTATTGTAACACACTGCATACTTATTAATCCTCTTACACTCTACATAAACACTGATCGCGTTGTAACACACCGCAAACACGCTAATAACACTAACGCACTACATAAACACCAATAACAATGTACACACACACACTAGTAGCGTTGTGACACAATGTATACATACTACTAGCTTTGTAATGCACTACACACACTAACTGCATTGTAACACACTGACGACATAACTACGCGGCGCTCTGCGTGCGCGCTAACGACGACGCGTGCGCGCTAACGATGACGCGTGCGCGCTAACGACGACGTGGCGCTCTGCGTACGCGCTAACGACACATGCTGTGCGGTATTGTAAAGACTATTGACACGTCTCTTACAGGAGGAAGCAGTGAGCTACTACACGAAGCTGGAAGCGAAACTTAAGGAGGAGTACCGGAAGGAGAAGGAGAAGGTCAACACCAAACCTCTGGGCATGGCTTTCGTCACCTTCCAAAATGAGGCCATGACTGCAATGTGAGTGACCGTAGCATGCGTCAGTGTTGTTTCTCCCCAACCGTCCTTCAGACGCCCGGGTCTAATGAATTTATCGACGTCCAAGATTGAAATGTTGATCAGCAGTGTGAACTTTCTCTCCGTAGAATCCTGAAGGACTTTAACGCGTGTCAGTGTCAGGGCTGTGTGTGTCACCAGGAGCCACGTTCTTCTCAGTTCAGCGAGAGTCTTCACATCTATAACTGGAGCGTGACCTACGCTCCCGACCCCCAGAATGTGCGCTGGTGAGCCCTGTAGCCACTTCACACACTCTTCACACAGGCGTCCAAAACACCGGGGTGATTTTCCGAGGCGGTGCAAGGAAGTGCCTGGAGCACCAAGACTGCTCTTATTGTCCTACAAGATTGATGATGAAATAAAACATTCGTTTTCTTATTGAATGATATGATACTTACTTTTAATCACTCGCCGTACGTTTTACTTATTAATAAGAATTTACACCCATCGTCCTGTTCAAAAGTTTACACACACACACACACCCCCCCCCGGCTCTCAATGTGTCGTATCGCCGTCGTCTCGAGCGTCGTTGAACGTTTGCGCCGTTTGTAATACTCGTGTACGAGTCCCTCGGTGTGAAAAGATGGATCTCGGCAGCATATAGCCGCCGTTGGAAAGGGCTCAAATATGCAGGAGACGCCGGAGGAGTAAAGAATGTGCAGGACCTGGAGGATTCTTCTGAAGAACAGTGGGCAGGTTATCTGCTCAGGACAAACGAGGGCCTCATGAAGAACTCTCGCAAAACATAATGTCGTTGATCATCCAGGTAACGACACACGGGATTAAGAATCGAGCGTGTGTAAACTTTTGAACTGGTTCGTTTGTGTAAATTCAGTTATCATCGTGTCTTGTGGACTATATGTAAACATCTGTTATTTACAATTAGCTTATTCAAGGCCGGACTAAATAAACAATGCAGTTTAGATGATGATGATGATGATGATGAATTACTTTTGCATATGGGTAGGTTTTTAGCATCGCAGCGTTAACAGTCTTCGCTGGAATCATTGCTGTTCTGGCGGAGAACCAGTCCTACCTCTGCTGTGTTGTTTTACAGTGTTTTCTGAGCATCCTTTCGGTTTCTGCAGGGAGCATTTGTCTCTGGGAGGCGTTTCGTGGTGGATCCGCTGCTTAATCATTAACTGCATCCTCTTCCTATTGCTCTTCTTCCTCACAACCCCGGCCATCATCATTTCCACCATGGACAAGTTTAACGTTACCAAGCCAGTGGAGTATCTCAATGTAAGCCTCTACCTAACCTTCATTTTATTGAAAATATATATATATATTATATTATATTATATTATATTATATTATATAACAAAACCTGTCAAGTTTTTGCATCAGTTGTTGATTTTGCTCAGTGACAAAATGGCAACATACAGTATATGAACTGTATATAAGGTGTCGAGTCCCTTTCCTCAAAACCACATTTTTGGCTTCACTGCAAAAATAAATTTAAAAAAAATTAACATTCTATAAATTCGCCCATATTCAAGGTTATGTTCACTTGCTATGAGGTTATTACAAATGAAATCTCAAATTAGTCAGCCTGTTTTTAGCAGCTTTTACTCATTTCACACTTAAAATTTTCTTAGTCCATTCTTTCTGGGTGGGAAAAATGACGTCGGCCCAGAGAAATAATCCTTTTTTTAATTTTTTTTTATTTAAAGCTTGAAATTAGTACAAATGTCTAGGCTTAATAATTATATATTTGTTCTGTGATCTTATAATGGTTATAATAATAATAATAATAATTATTATTATTATTATTATTAATAATAATAATAATAATAATTATTATTATTATTATTATTATTATTATTATTAATAATAATATAATAATTTTTTAAATTATTATTATTATTATTATTATTAATAATAATATAATAATTTTTTAAATTATTATTATTATTATTATTATTATTATTATTAAAGCTATAATATCCAGTGACCTTCTGTCACTTAGGTTTTAGTGACCGGAGACATGGCGCCCAACGTGTGGTCCTATTTCTGAATAGTTAGAGTGCTTAACATGCCGACGTTTGGCCGAACACCAGCTGTGATGTGAATTGTGCACTCATCAACCGCTCATAAATGGCTGAACTCTTCTTAACTGTGAATTTTTATTTATTTACTTATTTATTTATTTATTTATTTATTTATTTATTTTCTCCTATTCGATTTTTAAAGAAACTGTAGTGGATGACCAGCATGAAGTCCACATGATGTGTTCTTTTAATTTGTGTTTTGATGAAACTGAATGGTAATTAAAAGCATGACTCTGCATCGCATGACTCTCTATCTATCTATCTATCTATCTATCTATCTATCTATCTATTTGTAGCTCACCTTACATAAGACAGTGGTTGGCAGGAAATCGGTGTAATGCGAGAGATGGAGGCGAACGCCTCAGAATTAAAACAGTGACTCATCTTGAGCAAGGGTTTATCTGTTAACTATCACTCCGCTGTCTTTCCTTTTCTTTCAGAATCCCATCATCACCCAGTTTTTCCCCACTCTCCTGCTGTGGGCTTTCTCTGCTCTCCTCCCCACCATCGTCTACTACTCAGCATTTTTCGAGGCCCACTGGACCCGGTATGCACACTTCCACACTCCACTAATGCAAAGAGAGGTGTTGGATATCTCCGTAATAAATAAATAAATAAAATCTGCAGTGGTGTGAATTCTGATACGCTAGTCACCATGGACGCTAAGCTTGTTGTCATGGTATTATATGCGCATGTCATGGTTTTCAGAGATCGTCTTGATTGGGAATGACTCCGGCATCGAGAGGCTGTTTGTAGGTGTTTCGTTGGAGTCTTCTTCACATTTTATATATCTAAAATGTTATACTTGCTATGCTAGCATTATTTGCAGTGTAATGCAATTCGCATAGACGAGATTTTTCACCCAAGACACGTCGAGACTATATTTTTAGTTTAAGTTCATGCTTAAAATTGTCTCGTTCTATGGTGAGAATCTTGCTTATTCCAAACCTAAAAATAAGCAATAATTATTTGCCAATAGAAGAAACTTATTTCAAGCTTGAAATTGGTCAAATGTTAGAAATATTAGTAATATATTAAATATTCTAATATTTGTTTTATTGTAACCATTTAACGAGAACTGTCGGGGGTGGGGGGGGGATCATCTGTAATTAGTGAAGATGTCAATTTTTGCAATGTACCGAAGTACAGTTGTATTCCGACTCTGTATGACTAATATATACACACAGTGACGAGATTTCAAGACAACGTTGCGTGAGTTCACGATGTCTTTCGGCAATAAGCGTCGCAAGGTTACACGAGACTCCACAGCCGCACGTCCAGATTTCAGCAAAGGGTTTTTACAGTCTAATGACGAAGACTTGGCTGATGCGCAGAATGCTCGGTTCACAGGAATCAATGAGATTGTACCAATTCTGCGATTACTCGGTCGCAAATTCTAGATGGTCTCGAAGTACGACATTTTACATCGATTGTGTAGTAAAGCATGCGACTCCTTCTTAAAAATAAAATAAATAAATAAATATGGGATTAATTTGACGTGATGGATTGCAATCACTTTGGAATTACCTCGAGGTAACGAGGCACAGTCACGAACGTGGTTCCGTTACGTTGAAGTAACAAACTAGTGCGATTTACTTTTGAATTCGAAACGGATATTTTTACCTCGAAATAATAAGGGGGCCATTAGTTTTTCCCACATAGGGTGATGGGTGTTTTTTGTATTTCGTTTGAAGCTCAAAAACTTTTTAGTATGAGAGATGCACAGAAACAGAAGAAATCCACAGCACTGCAGAAATGACTTAGTTTTTATGTTGCCGAGTACCATTACTTTTCTTTTAACAATAAAGTAACAGTTACGTTGCTTTCGCACGGAAACGAAATCGGGGCGTTTCTACTTTTAACCTGAGTGAAAAATTTTGAAGCTGTACTTCGACTTTTTTTTAATATTTAAATGCACTTTTATTGAGTAAACAATTCAGCACGCTTCGACGGGGATTAAATGAGGACGTTTAGTGCAGAAGATACTTTTATATAAAAAATTTTTTTTTTTTTTTTTTAAATGTGCTCCTTTGTATGCGTGTGTTTTAGGTCGGGAGAAAACCGGACCACCATGCATAAATGCTACACGTTTCTCATCTTCATGGTCCTTTTGCTGCCATCTCTGGGCCTCAGCAGGTAAAGCTGGCTTTCTTTTTCTTTCTCTCTCTCTCTCCCTCAGAAAGCAGACATTTTGAAGATTACACGCTAATCACTGGGATCTGCGAATCCACTCGTGTATACGCAAACGCTGAGAAGGTTGTATCGCTCGAGTAACCCCGTCGGTTGATTATGGAAACGCCTTGAGCGGTGGGGTTTGTAACTAAATAGACAGGTTTTTATTAAAGGGCGTTTTAAAATGGTCCTCAAATATAATTTCAGTTAATGTAGTCATTCGTTAAATCCCGTCCGGTCCGTGAGGCCTTATTATTTCCTTACTTTCTAGTTACTTCAGTAAATCAGTCCGGGCTAAAATTAGCGAGCGTTAGGATCCTTAAAGAGCTCGACCTCAGAAAGGCTCACCAAATGACTTCTGACACCAAATGACACTAAATCAAGTCTTAACTTTAACTTTCAGGTTATGATTTTTATTTTAATTTTTTTATTTTTTACTTGGATTTGATTTTACATTGATTTAACATGTAGTTGCGGCGATGTAATACAGCTGGTACGTTTATTCTGGATTTTTTTTTTTTAAATTTATTTATTTTGAAAGGATCATGTGGTTTCCATCAATGTGGAACATTCCAGAAAATAAATTTTGGCTTTACTGTCCACAGTCTGGATGTGTTTTTCCGCTGGCTGTTCGACACACAGTTCCTAGCCTTTGCCGCGGTCCGATTTGAGTAAGTAAAATGATTTGTAGCATTTCCGTATACACACAACGCTCATTTGAATGTCAGTTTTGTGTTGTTGTTGTTGTTGTTGTTGTTGTTGTTGTTGTTTACATTTGTTGGAAACAACTTTTGGTTTAAATCTTTTCGATACTTTTGTCTTTTATTTATTCATTTACATATGATTCATTTACGTATGATTCATTTACTAATTTGCTTCTCTTTAAATCCACTTTTAGACTGTGATATTACAAAGGTCTTTCCAGATTATTACTTGCTACACTTTTTTTTTGATACTTTTATATAAAGATGTATCTGTTATACGTACATCACATGGCAAATGTTTGTAACCGCCTTGTTTTTTGGGTTTTTTTTTTTTTTAATGGACTAAAGGGAAATTCCATACTCCTAGAATATTAAATGTATTTTTTATTTTTTTAAATATGTTTCATCATTGTTCAATAAACCTGTAAATAGTGTAATTGTCGGCAAACTGCAGTGGTAAAAGAGGGAAAAATCAATTTTAAAAAAATAAATAAAAAAAATTTATTAAGTTTCCTGTACCACAGCACCCCCAAGTGTTATCTTTTTGCATTTAGTCCTAAGGGTATGCAAATTTTGTACACTACACTGTGTATACCTTTCTTGTATTCGTTCTTTAGGCGTTCAGGATGATGATAAAATAATAAAAGATTATAATTCAGGTGTGCAGCAAAACATTCATATTTCCATGTCCTGTGCTGCAGGTGCGTCTTCCTCCCTGATAACGGAGCGTTTTTTGTGAACTACGTGATCGCGTCTGCGTTCATCGGGAACGCGATGGATCTGCTTCGCATTCCGGGTCTTCTTATGTACATGATCCGTCTGTGCCTGGCTCGATCTGCTGCTGAGAGACGCAATGTCAAACGGGTATCTCACACACACACACACACACACACACACACACACACACACACACACACCACGAAACATTTTTTTTGCAGAGTGACTAACTACATCTTTCTCTCTCTCTCTCTCTCTCTCTCTCTCTAAGTCTCTCACATTTTTCCGATTCGATAACAATGGGGTTATAAACTTTTGCCCACAACCATGTATACACATTTAAATATGTCCGAACACAAAGAATGAAGCAATACAGAGACTAAAAGATTATAAAAATGAAGTGTGTGTGTGTGTGTGTGTGTGTGTGTGTGTACGACCTTGCAGCACCAGGCCTATGAGTTTCAGTTCGGTGCAGCCTACGCCTGGATGATGTGCGTCTTCACTGTCGTCATGACGTACAGCATCACCTGCCCAATCATCGTGCCGTTTGGTGAGTCTGCCCCGCCCCCAAACACTGCAGTCCATTCACAAAAAAAACCGAGGGAATGAGAGGAGGGAATTAAAGTGGTCCATTTAAAATGGAAAGAATGGAAGTGAGATAAAGGAAAGAACTAGTGTGTTCTCTCTCTCTCTCTCTCTCTCTCTCTCTCTCTCTCTCTCTCTCTCTCTCTCTCTCTCTCTCTCTCTCTCACTGTGTGTGTGTGTGTGTGTGTGTGGGAGAAGGACAAAAAGGTGGAAGAAAAGGTGTTGAATGAATGAATGAATGAATAATGGATATTGTTGCATGTTTGGAGGACGCCACCTGTTGGTGAGATGCTGTATGTGTGAATATAAGCACCTGGAATCGAATCGTTCACGCATGCGTCTGTGTGTCTGTCTGTAAATGTAGTCTGTCTATGGTAAATATTTATTCACAGGAACCAGGAGATGGTGACAGAAAGGCACCCCCCCCCCTCCCCCTCCCCCCTACAGCATGATGCTTTCTCACCACACACACACACACACACACACACACACACACACACACACACACACACACCCCTCTCCTGTTAGCAGTATGACTCATCAGGTTGTTGCGGATTTAGCTCTGCATTAAAACAGGACGCAGCAGGTTGTGCGTTGAAACGGTGATGACGACAGCGTTGAGCAGACCTCACGCCGCCACATGACACCACCGTTGGGCTGCTAATCACAAGTTTCACTGCACTGTAGAGCGCGATAGTTTGCACGCCTTTTGAAACAGGAAATTAGATTTTCGTTTTGAATTAATTTGATCGTGTAGATGTTCCTGTGTTATTATCACAAGCGACAAAATAGTCAAATAGCTTTAGACATGTTAAGATCTTAATAATGGGGCGGAGTGCGGGAACGAGCAGCTTTCGGTTCCCCTCAGTTCCGAGAATGCCGTCTTGCTGGAAAGCCCAGACACTGGAGACTCCTTCAATAAGTGTCTCCTGACTTCATCGTATCGACAAAGCCAGCCAGACATCCATTTTCCATACCGCTTATCCTACACAGGGTTGCGGGGAGCCTGGAGCCTATCACAGGGACTTGGGGGGGGGGGGGGGCACGGCACACCCTGGTCGGGGTGCCAACCCATCACAGGGCACAATCGCACACACATTCATACACTACGGGAAATTTGGAAATCCCGATCAGCCTACCATGCATGTCTTTGGACTGGGGGAGGAAACCGGAGCACCCGGAGGAAACCCCCGAAGCACGGGGAGAACATGCAGACTCCGTGCACACAGGGCGGAGTTGGGATTCGAACCTGACCCCTGGCCGCGGAAGTGTGACGCAAACGTGTTCTCCGCTAAGCCACCGTACCCCCGATGATAAATTTATTGTTACTATAGAAACAATAACGTATTAGAATGAACGCATATTAACCCGTGCTTATGTCTAGACATATCTGATGGTCAGTAATTCTGTGTGTGTGTGTGTGTGTGTGTGTGTGTGTGTGTGTGTTTGACCGCAGGCCTGATGTACATGCTGCTAAAGCATCTAGTGGATCGCTATAACATGTACTACGCCTACCTGCCCTCCAAACTCGACAAGAAGATCCACTCCGGAGCCGTCAATCAGGTGGTGGCCGCGCCCATCCTCTGTCTCTTCTGGCTACTGTTCTTCTCAACTGTACGCACAGGTGAGGAGCCGTGTGTGTGTGTGTGGTTGTAGCACGAGTGTCTGTACGTGTATGGTTTTTTTATAGGTCAGTACAAACAATTTCCCTCTGGACAGGTTTCGTGACGCCGACGTCCATGTTCACGTTTGTGGTGCTCATCATCACCATCGTGGTTTGTCTGTCGCACGTCTGCTTCGGCCACTTCAAGTATCTCAGTGCTCACAACTACAAGGTACTAGTTACGCCACTAAAGGTACGCCCTCGCTGGCCCTAGAGTAGAGCGGCTAGCGCTGATGGAGTGCACGTACTCATCCCCAGTGTGTGTGTCTGTCTATCTATCTATCTATCTCTCTCTCTCTCTCTCTCTCTCTCTCTCTCTCTCTCTCTCTCTCTCTCTCCTTTATTTTCTTCTTTTTTGTCCCCCCCCCGCTCTCAGATTGACGCTAAGGACACCGAGGTGGACGGCATGGAGAACGGACGTCCGGCGCGCTCCTCACCCTCCAACAAGTCTCCGGCAAGTCCCCCGTCCTCCCTGCTCATTTCTTTAACCCTTACGATCCATTGGTGTCATAATGACCCGTTTTTTTTGGTTTGTTTGTTTTTTACAATTCTCTAATAATTAAGACAAAAAGCTATAGATTTTAAAACGTATGTAAACGGCTGTAACATCATGAGTGACGACATGGTTCAACGGGACGTCCACTTGCTGGCCACTTTATTAGGAACAGCTGTAGAGCCAATCATGCAGCTGCAGCGCAATGCATAAAATCATGCAGATACAGGTCAAGAGCTTCAGCTAATGTTCCCTGTGACAAACTTTCAAGGCGGGCAAGGAGGCGGCGGGAACCGGCTGAAAATAAACACAAGTTTAATAATGGACAGAATGTAAACATAAAACACAAACATAACACACAGTGCACAAGCATGCCTCCGTCTCTCTCTCTCTCTCTCTCTCTCTCTCTCTCAGCCACACCTTTATCTCTCTCTCTCTCTCAGCCACTCCTTTATTTCTCTCGCTCTCTCAGCCACGCCTTTATTTCTCTCGCGCGCTCTCTCTCTCTCTCTCTCGCTCTCTCAGCCACTCCTTTATTTCTCTCTCTCTCGCTCTCTCTCTCTCGCTCGCTCTCTCAGCCACTCCTTTATTTGTCTCTCTCTCTCTCTCTCTCTCTCTCTCTCTCTCTCTCTCTCTCTCTCTCTCTCTCTCAGCCACTCCTTCATTTCTCTCGCCCACTGATTAGCCAAATCATTACCAGGTGTGTGTTGTCACAGCCTGGCCACTCCCTACTCCTCGTCATACTCACATCAAACATCAAAACAGTGGACAAAGTGTGATCTCTGTGACCTTAATTGTGGCATGGTCGTTGGTGCCAGATTGGCTGATTTTGAGTATTTCAGATACTGCTGATCTCCTGGGATTTCCACACACGACAGTCTCTAGAGTTTCCTCAGAACATTAACTGAAGCTCTCGACCTGTAACTGCCTGATTTTATGCATTGTGCTGCTGCCACGTGATTGGCTGATTTTTAGATAGCTGTATAAATGTGCATGTGTACTGGTGTTCCTAATGAAGTGGACGGTGAGTGTATGTTAAGTAGTCCGTGGTGGAAAGTGCTTCTTTACTTTGTTTAAAAAATAAATAAATAAATAATAAATAAATAATAATAATAATAATAATAATAATAATAATAATAATAATAAAAAAGCAAACCCAATTACCACCCTTGACCCGTTGTCCATTAATCTCACTCTTCATACAAGTGGGGAAGAAATAATGAATCGCATGAAATATCTGTTTGAATACAAATGAAATATTAATGATGTAATATGTTGAGGAGTTGAAAACCCTAACCCCTCCCCTAACCTCAACATTTGTAACTTGGATATAAATCGAGTCATGTAGATTGTTATAAATGTCTGACCAAACAAAGTCCTAAATTCAGTTAAAATTATTTACTTGAGTACAGTTAAATGTCGACATTATTATTATTATTATTATTATTATTATTTATATATATATAAGACTCGACGCCGAAATTCCTGCTTCACTGCTTCAGCGAAAGGGTGTAAAAAATTTTAGCAGTGCAGAGATTACAAACTGCAGTTTTGTCGTCATTCCACACAAGAGACATCTTAACATTCAGGACAAAATCGGTGTTTTCCCGCCCCCTTTTGATTGACAGGATTGATTGACAGGCCCTGATCATCGGATGTTTCTAAACTATACCAATTATTGGCCGATACGTCAGTGCAGCTATTATTATTATTATTATTATTATTATTATTATTATTATTATTATTATTATTATTATATAATTTATAGTCCAATATTTTGAGAGTAATGGTGAAGTTGCTCAGTAGTATAAAAGTACTGAAGTTTAAATATTGTTGCTCGTGGTTAATAACCCTCATGCGAACTGCTAAATAGTTGATTAGCCAGCTAATAAACAAGCTAGAGTAGCACTTCTTGACTGTGATACAGTAACATGTCCAAAACCATTTTTTTGTTGTTTTTTAAATCTAATTCAAACTTTAACCCTATCTAAATGCTAGCATGTAGGATTCACCCAATAATTATTTTTTTTCCCCTCACTTCCTGTTCTGCAGCAGCAGATGTACATCGCACAGGTTCTGCAGGACCCAAACTGTGACGAGACGGGCGGAGGCAGCGGAGAGGACGACGGCCAGGGATCCTCGCAGGACGAGGAGATGATCAACGGAGGCAACAGCCTGAACGAGGCCGATTTCCAGTCTGGGGAGGACAGCCTCATCGCCAACGAGGTCCGCCACTAACGCCAGCACTGATGGAGAGAAAGAGGGAGAGAGAGAGTGTGAGAGAGAGAGAGAGTGGGGTGAGATGGATGGCGTGTAGTGTGGACTGAAGGTGTACCAGAGATCCATGCTTAAGCTTTCCACATGTCTGTGCAAGCTGTGTGTCATCTCCATCATGAGCAGAGCTAAGTGTGTAGGTTCTTGAGGAGTATGCCGCTTCAATGTTCACAACTCCTCTCGCCAAAACCACCGCAATCGAATCAAGCACCAACATCAAGCACAAACTGCATGTATTGAGCATACATTCACACACTACAAGCATTATTCCTGATGTCTGTTTTTGGACTACATCCAAGTAGACCGTTTACACACTTGGAATTTGTGTTGTAACAAACTGGTCGTGCAAAAAAAAAAAAAAAAAAAAAAAGGGGGAAAAAAAAAAAATCAGTAAATTGTGTGTGATCATCTCTAAGGAACGTGTATTTATAATGATTTTTTTTTTTTTGCTTTTTATTTATCGAATTCAAACTCTCCCTGAGGAGAAAGGAGAAGCCTGTCAATGCAGCTGAATGGAAATCCACAACTAGACACAGATCTACTACAGTAACTCATAAGCGGTCGAGCGTCCGTGAAGGGTTTCCAGACACATCCGCGACACTTGGACACGGATAATCCACCTCTGAAGGGGGGAGGGGGGGGGGGGCAGAATGAAAGAAAAGGAGGAAGAAAAAAAAAGAAAAGAAAAGTCCACTCATCTCTAGAAGAGGAGCCAGGTCTGTGGATTTTGTACTACAGTAACTCATCTCTCTCTAGGACTTGATCTCCGTCACGACATCCCACACTTAAAAAAAAAAATAAATAAATAAAAAAAATTTGTAAAAAATGTACAAAAAAAAAAAAAAAAAAAAAATTAAAGTCATCTATCCGCTAGTTTATAGAAGTAGTTCCTCCTGAAGTGGGTTTGCTTGCTCCGTCTGTCTTTCTTTACCCAAGAGAACTGATTTTAGATCATTCCAAAGCACATGTGCAATAGAGAAGAGCTCGGAGAGGAGATCGCAGTGCCAGCCTCCTCATTCTAAGACTTTAAGTCAAGAAGTCGTCATCGATTGACATTTTTTAAATTATTATTATTATTATTATTATTATTATTATTATATAAGGTTCTATCTGGTGGATAATGCTATAAAAGTAAGTAAAGCTCTTAAGGGGTTGAAATGTTTGAATTTATAAAGCTATTATCTAATGGTTTCTAATAAACAATCTAATCATCTTGATGGATAAATAAATAAATAAATAAGGCATAAAACACTTGGGGAGGACATGCCGTTCTGGGAAAGGATTCAACACCAGGGTGGTTAGTTAGTTAGCTACCACCTCAAAGTTGATTGTTTTCCTATAACGGCACATCTCTAAGTGCGTTCGTCTTATACCACAGCGATTTTGTTTGTGGCAGGAGAGCTACAGTAAGTTGGGGGAATGCAATTAAAAATCCATACAGTATAGTCAGTCCATACGTAACAAACTCTCATGCTAGGTGTTCTTCAGTCACCAGTGATGCTGGCTAGTTCTGTTTATTAATCACATTGCATGTAATGTCTTTAATGTACTGTTTATTTCAGAATGTTTTACTAAAATGTTCCTTCTCCTCAACATCTTCGAAACTGCTCTCTTCTCTTCTGTTAGATAAAGATTAATACATGATGGATTTTGATTGGCCATGACTGCCTGTTGTGCATTCATCCGGGATGATGATGATGATGATGATGATGATGATGATTGGCTGGCAGATAGATCGTTATAAAAGTTTATCTGCAAGGTTTTTTTTTTTATTTATTTTTTTCAGGTTTTTATTTTATTTAATTTTTTCATATCATGTGAAGAACTAATTCAAATAAAATGTAAAAAAAATAACACCACGAGAGAACTCCTTTTCGAGTTCATATTTCACCAAAATCCCAGATAGAACTTTATAACGCTGAGCTCACAATGTGATGACTTTTTTCTTTTTTGTTTGTTTGTTTGTTTTTGTTTTTTTCAATCTTGTACAAGATTGACATGTTTGTGATCTCGCATCTTGGAGTTCAAAATATGTGAAGGTTCCTAGAGCAGAAGAATCCATTAGGCGCTACATTGGCATCTTGATGATGCGTTTTTGTTTGTTTGTTTGTTTGTGTTGTATTTTTGTTTGTCTTGTTTTGATTTCACCTTAACTACCTTAATAGATGTGTTTTTATATGTCCTTAAACACACACACACACACACACACTCCATCACATTGAGCTGTTCGGGTTTAGTTACGGAGTTGAAGAGCCGCAGTTCCAAAATGAACCGGAAGAGTTCCGAACCTGTTCGTTTTTGTTTATTCATTCATTTTGTTTTTACTTCCCTCAAAACTAGAGTCCTCCCGATTTATTCCTGGTCGTCGATCACGTGCTCGTGTGTCCGTGTCCGAAATGGTTGCGAAGCGCTAGCCAAGTGAAGAATCCCGACTTACTTATTTAACTCTAATTGGCAATTGTGCCACACGACTGGATTTCACCCAAGAAACTGGGTCAGAACCATTGACTTGCATCTTCCGGTCTGTTGTGAAATTTTCCAAAATTTCAGATGGTGCACAGATTAAAATCTAAACGGGTGGATTATTGGCCAACTTTTGACCCAGAGCTACTTTTATTAGTACAATGTGAAGGAAATTGAGGAAATCTGATGGTACGTCTCCGTACATGTGGGTCCCTTCTGATGAAAGCCTTCATTTATTTCGCTTTGTGAATGGGGGGGGGAATGCATCGAAAAATAAACAAGACTTGTCTTTAGCACCAGTAGATGTGTACGTAGGCTCGGCGAGGTGGGGCGGGGCGGAGGGTTAACCGCCATTTTTGTAATGCAGTGCTTGGCGAAGTGCGTTATATGAGTGTGCGTTCATAAACTTTTTACTAAACCTAAAAAGCTTAGAAAAACAGCAACAACCCTGAACTGCAACTCGTCAAAAGTTCTAGTGCCGTGTCATTTATTTTGACTTTCGTTTATATAGAATTTTTTTTTTTACTAATTTATTTCAAGGTAGTATTTATTTTACCGTAATATCTCCGTTCTTTTGAATGAATTACCCAGAATAATGACTTATCTTATTATCGTGACATTTATTTAGACTCCTAACTGTTAAATTGCCGGAATTCCCATGCTCATGGTGCTCATATCGGTGTGTACGTATCGTGTGAAATGAATTCCACTAAAGCGATATCTGGCTTGCTTACTATACGAGAAACGGCATACGGAATAAGAACACCAACCTGATGCGTTGAATAAATAAGCCTCGGTGCTAGATTGTGGGGTGTTTTTTTTGAATATTAAGTTGAAATAACGAGTTACTACTCCCAAAACAATAGTTGAAATAATATTGTGCTTCGAGGGTTTACTCCGTGTACTCTGGTTTCTTCCACCAGTCCAAAGACACGCGTTGTAGGCTGACCGGCATTTCCAAACCCCGTCCAGGGCGTCCCCCATCTCGTCCCCCATCTCGTGCCACGACTCCCCGCGACCCTGTATTGGAAAAATGGTCAATAAAATTAGAGTTCTGTCAAAATAACATGATGTTCTCCTACTTTTATTTCAGGAACATGCAATATTGTAAGCAGAACTGGATACAGCAGATAACTGGTGGTACTATCTCAGTGCAGTGAGGTTGAGGAACTTTTTGAACAGTCTCAGGTGTTCTTTATTTACTACACAATGTTTACATCTGTCGTGTTTTTTTTTTTTTTTTTTATTTAAATTATTTTTTTTGGTTTGCTGCTTAATATTTTGCACGCCCCCGTGTTTTTTTTGTTTTTTGTTTTTTTTTTTCTTTTTCATTCCCCCCCCAGGCTCCTCACTGGTAGACACAAAAGTAACCTATGAAAGCTGTAGCTACGCACATCACCCGAGCCTTAGCCGTGTGTAAATATTTTGTCGCCTGTAGATGTTTTTTTTCTTTCTTTTTACGTCTTTTTCTCCCCACGCCGTCCGGTTGCTGTAGCTACGTGCTGGAGATACTGAAGCAAATTTGTGTCCGTCTGTGAATGCGTTTGGTAAACAATGCAGCGTGTGTGTGTTTGTTTTTTTTTTTGTACAGGACTGTACTTTGTAACGCACTTCAAGTTGAACTCGTGTGAAGGTCCGTTTGAGTTCACCTCCTGTTTGAACTCTAGGGGTGAAGTCATGACGATGGGTTTCTAAAAATGGAAGCTAAAAAAAAAAAAAGAAAAAAAAAAAGAAATAGAGGCCTGAGGGTATTTTTGTAAACACTTGAAGAGAATATCGAACACGGTTGAAGTATTTGATACCAGTTGTGTATTAAAGGGGATGTCGATAACTAACTAGCTGTGCTCTTGCTTTTTAATGTCACCACATGTTGGGGTTTTTTCTTTTTTTCTTTTTTTTTTTTAAACAATATAACTAACTGTTTAAGTTACAAAGTAAATAATGTCTTTAACAATAATTTGGGCAGAAAAATATTGTCAGCTATCCTTTAGTTAATCAATACGAATGAATGGATGTGAACTCTGTGAGTGCCTGTGTGTGTGTCCGTACACTTCGGGTTATGGCACTGTCTTCGTGATGGTGTCCCAAAGCACATATGTACAGTTTGTACACGTCTTGATTTAAAATGGTGGGATCTAATAGGTTCTGTATAAACGGGGGGAGTTTGCTTCATCGTTGCTAGTTTCTACCACTGATGTATTAATAAAATGAAGCCAGCCACTAGTTTCATTCGAAGCTGTAGGATTTGTTTGACTGGGTGATTTTATTTATTTTTTACACTTTTTTTGGTCTGAATGTCGTCTCCCTGGTGAAGCGTTTGTCACATATTTAGTTTGTTGAACAATAAAACTTGCTATTCATTGTGAGAGTGTAGCCTCCCTCCTGTCCTATCTGGTTTCTTATTATTATTATTATTATTATTATTATTATTATTATTATTATTATTATTATTATTATTTCATTTAATCAGCAGAGGGCAGCGTAGCACCGCTTACCGCGATTCATCCGAATTCCTTTGGTCAGGAGTGAGATTTTTTTTTTTTTTTTTTTTTTTTTATTTTATTCAGCCTTTCTTTAGTGTATAAATCCTTGCTATAGCATAGCACTGGTGAACTTTTGAATGTATTTGGTCAGAATGTGCTAATTAAGTAAGGGTGTGGCACAAGGAAGTGAATTATTTTCCTCTAAAAGCACATTCCAAAGCGCTTCATTCCTCTTGTACAACACTAATTTGCCAACAGTTACATTTTGTAAGGTATTATGAACCACACATTGGGCTTTTTATCCATTTATAGTCGTATTTAATGTTGTGGAACTTCCACAACACGAATTCTGATTTACATTATAACAGCTATAAACAATTGTTCCTTCATCACCCTTTCCTCCCTCTCTCTCTCTCGCTCTCAATATAAAACAAAAACACAGCTTGTCATGGTCCTAAGAAAGCATAAATGCCTCTGTCCAAGACTTTCCCCATGGTGGAACACTTACTGGCTATTACAAAGCACCCACACGCTCACTGGAGACTCCTTTTTATAAATGTTAAATAAACATCTACATACCACATCTGCAATCATTTTCCTATTACGCTACACCCACTGTGGCTTATTCCCTAACTACAGTCCCCTCTGAAACTATTGGAAGGGCAAGGCCAACTCCTTTTTTTATTTATTTATTTTATTTATTTATTTATTTATTTTTAACTGAAAACATTTGGGCTTGAGATAAAAAGATGAATATCTTGGATGAGTTTCGAATTCCAGTGTTTATTTCCTGGTATTTGTATGTACTTTAGACGTGTTAAATGCCATATACTGTAGAACAGCACATTTGGTGTAAGGCTACCGAAATTGTAGGCAAACAAAAAATATTGCAACATGTGACCGACAGGTTTTACTTGTTACCCAGGTGTGTCCTGTTTTAGATTGATTTTGTTTAAGCAATACCAGCTCGGAACATCTACTCTTGGGTTTTAGCCTTCAGTTTCACATGTGAAGTCTGCATTTGTTGTTGAAAAGGATAAGCCAACATGTAGATCAGAGAGCTGTCTATGGGAGAAGAGCAGGCCATTTTGAAGCTGAGAAAAGATGGAAAATCAGTCTGAGGCATTGAACATATATTGGGCATAGCCAGTACAACAATTTGGAGTGTCCTGAAAAAGAAAGAAACCACTGGTGTGCTAAGCGACAGATACTGAATGGGTCGGCCAAGGAAAACAACAGCAGCTGATGAGACAAACATTGTGAGAGCTGTGAAGGAAAAACCCCAAAACAACAGTCAGACATCACCGAAAACCTCCACATGGCAGGTGTGAAGGTGTCACAATCCACCGTTTGAAGAAGACTTCGAGAGCAGAAATATAGAGGCCGTATAAGATGCAAACCACTCCTCAGCATGTAAGAATTTGAAAGCCAGACTGGAATTCAAGATTAACAAGATTACCGAAGTGATGGAAAGGCCAAAGTGTGGAGAAAGAAAAGATCTGCTCATGATTCAAAGCTCATCTGTGAAACACGGTGGAGGTAGTGTCATGGCTGCTCCTGGAACAGGCTCACTAATCTTTATTGATGATGGAAACGCCTGATGGTATAAGCAGAATGATTTCAGAAGTTGTTCAGTACATTCTGTTTGCCAATTTACAGAGAAACTCGTCCAAATGAATCGAGAGGAACTTTTATCATGCAGCAAGACAACCATCCAAAACACACTGCCGACTCAACAAAGGACTTCATCGGGGGGGGAGTGGAAGGTTTTAGACTGGCCAAGTCGATCACCAGACCTTAACCCAACTGAGCAGCATTTCAACTCCTGAAGGGAGATTGAAGGGAGAAACCCCTGAAAAAACAACTGAACGAGGCTGTGGTAAAAACAACGTAAAAGAGGAAACCAACAATTTGGTGCTTGATGCAGTTATTGCAAGCAAGGGATATGAAACCAAATATTAAGTTATTTGCTTTCATTTACTTTATGACTTATCTGTTCCTATATTTTTGCTCACATCAAAATTGGGAGGTTCAATTCAATTTTATTTGCCTAGCGCTTTTTACAATAGACATTGTCTCAAAGCAGCTTTACAGAAATATAGAAACACGGTATACAGATATTAAAAGTGCAAATTTATCCCAATTGAGCGAGCCGGTGGTGACGAAAAACTCCCTAAGATGTTAAGAGGAAGAAACCTTGAGAGGAACCAGACTCAGAAGGGAACCCGTCCTCATCTGGATAACAATAGATAGTGTGAAAAAGTTCATTGTGGTTTTATATGAAGTCTGTCTGGCCTTAGAAGCAGCCGTAGTCCCAGCAGTCTTGAATTGGAGTAGATGAGAGCTCCATCCAGAGGTAGGACATCCGAACTGGTCAGCCAGGTCCGGAGAGCAGAAAGGATCAGGATCTCTAGTATCTCCATAAAATCGTGTGTGGCTCGGCAGAAGGAGAGAGGGAGAGAAAAGATTGTTAGGACTGTGCTTAGCGTAACAGAAAGTCTAGTCAGGGTAGGCTTGAGTAAACAAATACGTTTTAAGCCTAGATTTAAACACTGAGACTGTGTCTGAGTCCCGAACACTAATAGGAAGACTGTTCCATAACTGTGGGGCTCTATAAGCGAAAGCTCTCCCCCCTGCTGTAGCCTTCGCTATTCGAGGTACCAACAAATAGCCTGCATCTTTTGATCTAAGTAGGCGTGGCGGATCATAGAAAACCAAAAGGTCGCTTAGATATTGTGGCGCGAGACCATTTAGTGCTTTATAGGTTAATAATAGTATTTTATAATCGATGCGAGATTTCACTGGGAGCCAATGCAGTGTGGTTAAGATCGGGGTGATGTGGTCGTATCTTCTGGGTCTAGTAAGGACTCTAGTGGCTGCATTCTGGACTAACTGGAGTTTGTTTATATTCCTAATGGATCATCCAGACAGTAAAGCATTACAGTAATCTAATCTAGAGTTGACGAAAACATGAATTAATATTTCTGCATCATGTAGTGACAATATATTTCTTATCTTAGAAATATTTCTGAGATGAAAGAAGGCTATCCTAGTAATATTATCTACATGAGCATCAAATGATAGACTGGAGTCAGTAATCACACCGAGGGCTGTTACTGCTGTACATGATGAAACAAAGTCCATCCAGAGTTACTATGAGATCAGAAAGCTTACTTCTAGCTACACATGGTCCTAAGACAAGTACTTCTGTCTTATCAGAATTAAGTTTGCTGTATATGCAATTTTATCGTTCCTGTGCTAAAGAACAGGCAGAGCTTCCCAAACTCGGACCCATCAATATGTTTGTTTTGAACAGGACCGTTACGCTGCTTCCCAACAGTAATGATACTGATCACTGGATTAAATTAAAAGAGTGTTTTTCCCCTGTGTTGTCAACACTTAGTCAACAAAACGAACTTCGCAGACAGGCTATATTTATTATTTAAAAAAAAAAACAAAAAAAAACAACAGACAGTCTCGTTCAAACACAGCACTCCCTGTGACAGCACTTATTTGACTCCTGGCTTATTTTTCCTATAAAGTCATACAGGTGTGGCTCAAAACCCTGACTGGAAAACTTAACCATTACAGCATTTAATGAAAATGAGTCAAGATGAGAAATAGTGTTTTATTTGGGGGGGGTTGACTTTTTAATAGTAACACACAGTGTAAGCGAAAAGAAAAGACTATCATCATCTTGATGTGCAAATAAACAGAAATGGACAGAACAAGAATTTTATGGAATAAAATAAATCAGTATGTTTATATTTGAGAGAGATGTTGACTACGTTTACATGGACAGCAGTAATCTAATTATTGACCTTACTCTGTGTAAGATAATAATGTGATTATGGTGTTTACATGAGTCGCTTTTAGAATACTCCTTTCATGTTCCCGTTTTACATGTTTTAGAACGTAATTAGATTAACAGCCCGCGTCATTACGTCACCGCGCCACGCCGTCCGACGTCCCTCCAGAATTTCACGCATCGACATACAGTTCGTCTTCGTTATGGTACCGTATACAGTTTTGGGTGTTTTTATTATTTTTTTAACGAACGCTTTAAGTGCGGTTAATTATTTGTCATGCTATACGTGCTAATAGACAACTGCTTGAAGCGGTGGGTGTGTCCCAAACCGCGTAGTTACCGTCTATATAGTAGCCGAGATACATGTATTTTTCCCCACTACAGGCCTATAGTAGGAAAGTATGCGATTTGGGACACAGCCGAGCTCTCCTTGTTCGCCGTAAAACGTAAAACTGCCGTGTGTGATCGTGTCCTGTCGCAAAATGCGGTGAAAACTCCCACACGACGCTCATAATGTGATTTAAGGTGTTTACGTGTCACTACTACACGTCCATAATGCGACTAAAACAGGAGTACTCCACCTGTCTTAATTAAATTATTGCTTACTTCGATTATGAGCTTAATTAGATTAAGGTAAGTAAAAATTGCTGTTTACATGATAGTTTCTTAATTAGAGTACGGTCTTAATCGGATTAAGAGTGGATTGTTGTTGTCCATGTAAACGCAGCAGATAGATAGATTTATATGTATATTTGTTTTGTCACATAAATTACAATACAGTGAAATGCTTTCTTCACATATCTATCCCAGTTTGTTATGAAGTGCAGAGCCGGGCATAATGCAGAGCCCCTTGAGCAGAGAAGTTTGGCAATACTGGGGCTTGAACCCACAACATTCTGATCAGTAACCCAAAGCCAAAGATTTAATATTCAAGATTCTGCACTATTTCTTTCTCTATTTAAATGTAAACAAATGTGTGCTATTGACCATATTAACTGCTTTGTACAAAAGGTCAGATTTTCCTCATGCCTAATCTCCTCTACTGAAGCACGTGTTCAGATGACACTCGGATGGATTCGATCTCAAATGGATCAGAAGGTTTTGCACGAACGTGTGCAAAGTTGAGTCCATGCCAGCTCGAGTGCAGACGGTCATTAAAGCAAAAAAGGGGACATGGCAAATGCTGAGAGAGTCTGAAATCCATGTAAATAGTTCAAAGATTCTACTTTTTCACTCAAGTTGTTGCCTAATGTCATTTGTAATGAAAATTGTTGTGGCTCAACACTGGTAGAAAGACTGGCTCATTGACTGTATATGACTATGTAAACTGTTAATATGTTAATATACTGTATATCGTTAAAAAAGAACAGGTAGTGTTCACTAAAAAAAATTTACAAATAGTATTATTTCTTTTAAAAAAACTTTCGTCCCATCATGTGGGACGGTGTCGTTGAGATTCAAGGTGTCCGACTGTCCAACTGTTCATCCGTTACGCGCTTCTGTGCCATCTCGCGTCTCAAATCACCCTTAAACCGATCAGAATATTATATAAAACATATCAGACACAGTAAAAATTGTTCATAAACGGCTCCTGTTTAGGATGGACGTCTTTAAACATCCGACAAGGTGAAAAGCCGACCTCAAATGACCCCTCGGAACAGGAAGGAGAACGATGCACCTAAGGCGAGACCGAGAGACATGAAGAAGGCCATGACGGCTCCAGCCGTCTCCGCCTCGTGTGTGCTCACTAGGCTGAAAACAGAGCAGAGAAAGGGAATGTGATTATAACATTTCATCTTTCTCAAAACTGCATGTATGCTATAGATATGTGTTTGTTCAGCATCTCATTCCGAAACCGTGGGCGTTAATATGGAGCAGCCTACGTCCTTCTGAGAAGGCTTTCTACTAGATTTCAGAACATTTGTGTCCTTTCAGGTACAAGAGTAAGGTTAGTAAGGTTGGGCGAGGAGGCCCGGGGTGCAGTCAGGGTTCCAGTTTATCCCAAACGTGTTCAGTGGGGTTGAGTTCAGGGTTCTGGGAAGTACACTTGAGTTCTATGGTGAACCATGTCTTCATGGAGCTCGCTTTGTGCACAGGAGCATTGTCCTACTGGAACAGGTTTGGACCTCTTAGTTCCGGTGATGGAATATTAGAGCACGCAAAGACATTCTGTACAATTTTGTGCTTCTGACAGTTTGTGGATGAACCACATATGGGTGTGATGGTCAGGTGTAAACAAACTTTTGCCTGTATAGTGTAGAAGCAGTAAGATTTAGACTCACCTGGGGCAAAAACACATGCAAAGGCTGGCCAGGTAGCCGTTGGAGAAAGCGAAGAGGATAATGAAGACGGTGAACCAGGCGTCGTGTGAGAAGAAGACCGGTATGCTGTTCGTGTAGCGTGGCTGGACGTTACACAGCATGAAGAGAGGCACGAAGATCACGCGCATTAACAGAAGCACTGGCAACAGTTTGCTGTCCTTCCCAGGCTGAAAGAAAAGTGAACAGATTTTAAAAAAAAAAAAAAAAAATGACTGTGGTAAGAGGAATAAAATCCTTTTTTTTTTTAATAAAAAAAAAATGTATTTATTTTAAATAATCCACATCATGGTAGTAACACGATGATGCGAGATGTACGTATTATATGCACCGAGTGATATTTTGAAGTGTTATGTCTCATAAAGGAGGTGGATTTACAATTAATGGCACCCTTGGAATTAATATTCCAAGAAGAGAATCTCCAGGAGAGAAGAACTCTCGTCATGTAACGTCTTTCAAGGACGCTTTTTGAGGATCTTGGACCCACCTCCATGCAGAATGTTTCTACACTTCACCAGCCATTTCTGTGATGGTTTTCTTTTCTTTTCTTTTTTTTTTTTTTTTTTTTTTTTTTTTTTTTTTTTTTTTTGCATTCTGTGATGGTTTGCATTTGTTCCCCAATATTCCTTAAGGTGGTCATTTTTTTCAGAACATATACTACTATTCTTACAAATTTATTTATTTATTTTTTTTTGTTAGATGAAAGATACAGGTATTTCAACTTGAATCGTGTTTTTTTTGTTTGTTTGTTTGTTTTTTGTTTTGTTTTTTTTATGGGTGCCAATAAATCAGGTGTTGTCTATATGAATATAAGAAGAATAATTGACAAATTTACACAAACAAAAATTCTTTATAGGTTACTGTTCCCATATAGCATTAGCAAAAATCCTCACTGGAGTGTAATTTTACAACAATAATTGTGTGTATTTGTGTTAGTGCGTCACTTACCCACAAACACACAGCAGTCAGGCTCCTTCCCAACCAGTCAAACAGGTTAAAGAGCAGGAAACCGGACACAGGAATGAAGTATTCCTCTGATCAGAGAATCATACATATCAAATGCAGTGTATTATAATATTAATAAGCTTTCCTAAATTCTTATCTTAACTCCAGATTAAGATTGTTTCAGAAATTAAAACTAAAGCTAAGATAAAACAAAAGTGAACCCGAGTAAACACAAAATACAGTTTTTAAATGATAGTTATTTATTAAAGCAAAAAAAAAAAAGTTATCCAATACCAACTGGGCCTGTGTGAAAATGTATTTGTCCCCATGTTCCACAGATTTATGAAATTGCATTTATAATGAGGTTCAGCTGGACTAGACGTAACCAGGCCTGATCATCAACACTTAAATATAACTTTTTCAACAGCATGAAAGGTGCTTAAAAGGTCTTACCCAGTAACACGCTGTGCCAAAGTTGAAAGAAATTCCAGAAATGATGAGGAAGAAGGTGATTAAAATACATCAGTCTGGGAAGAGTTACAAAGTCTGAACGACCTTCCAAATTCCTCCAAGAGCACAGCGCGTACTCATCCAGGAAGCCAGAAAAGAGCCAAGGACAACATCAGACCTACAGGCCTCTCTTGCATCAATAAAGGTCACTGTTCATGACTCCACTATCAGAAAGACTCTGGTCAAAAATGGCATCCATGGAAGAGTGGTGAAGTGAAAACCACTGCTAACCCAGAAGAACATTAAGGCTTGTCTGAATTTCGCCAAAACACACCTTGATGATCCTCGAACCTTTTGGGAGAATGTTCTGTGGACTGATGAGTCGAAAGTGGAACTGTTTGGAAGACAGGGTTCCTGTTATATCTGACGTAAAACAAATGCAGAATTCCACAAAAAGAACATCATACCTACGGTCAAGCATGGTGGTGGAAGTGTGATGCTGTGGGGATGCTTTGCTGCTTCAGGGCCTGGACAACTTGCAATAACTGAAGGAAACATGAATTCCTCTCTCTACCAGAAAATCCTAAAGGAGAATGTCCGGTCTTCAGTCCGTAAGCGCAAATGGATTATGCAGCAAGACAATGACCCAAAGCATTGGAGTAAGTCCACATCTGAATGGCTCAAACAAAGCTAAATTCAAGTTTTGGAGTGGTCTAGTAAAAGTCCTGACTTGAACCAGTTTAGATGCTTTGGCAGGACCTTAAACAGGTAGTTCATGCTCAAAAACCCTCCAGTGTGGCTGAAATAAAGCAGTTCTGCAAAGAAGAGTGGGCATAATTCCACCACAGCGCTGTGAAAGACTGATCTCCAGTTATCGGAAGTGTCTGGTTGCAGTTATTGCTGCTGAAGGTGGCACAAGCAGATTTGAAGTTTGAGCGGGCAATTGGTTTATCACACGGGTGATAGTTTTATTTTTTTATTGAAGCAAAAAAAGTTATCCAACATCTATTGTGTGTTTACTCAGGTTGCCTTCGTTTTATGTTCTATTTCGTTTGAAGGTGTAAAACTATTTAATATGAGATATACACAAAAACAGAAGAAATCAGTTGTGGAACATTAAATATGTTAAATGCGTCTGATCCCGTCACCGAGAAATGGCAAAAATGAAACGCGGTCTGTTCTGGAGACTTTCCTATGTCGGAAAACATAAAAATACAGCTTCCCTCAGACCGTTCCAAAGCGCTGACACTGGAGACTCCTTCCATTACATTACAGCATTTGGCAGACGCCCTTATCCAGAGTGACTTACAATTATCTCATTTATACAGCTGAGAAGTTGAGGGTTAAGGGCCTTGCTCAAGGGCCCAACAGTAGCAGCTTGGCAGTGCTGGGATCTAAACTCGCAACCGTCCGATCAGTACACCAATTACTCTTAGGGCTTAATTAATTAATCAACACCTGACCAATTGGAAGGCTGTAAACATAAGATTGAGGAATATGGACGGCTGATGGAAGTGTCCAAGTTATTTTTCAGAAATTTCACACACACACACACGCACTTCAGCTTACCCCAAAGTCCTCCTTTAGCAATGGTGGATTTGACGTCAGCGGCGACGGCGGGGAAAATGCCGATGGTGATGGTGAAGGCAAAGCATACAGACAAAGCCATCACCCAGATCTACAGAGGAAGACAGCGAGAGAAATAATGAGGAGAAAAAAAAAAACACTCAAATGGACACCAATTTCACTGGAAGCACCTTTAACAGGAACGTACAAATCACTGTGAGCTAGCTAGTCATCTTGTCAATGTGCTAGAACGTGAGCGTGACTTCTTCGGGATCTCTTTCTGCTAGCGGAGCAAAAATGAACCAATTCTTTCACCGTCTTGTGTCTGAAATGTCAACTACTCGATATTCATTTCTTATTTATAGAACTGTTGTATAAAAGCAATAATGCATGCACAATCTGCAATTATACTGAATAACTGCCACTTTTCGGTTAGCTACGGCACTCGCCCTGTGGTCCAAAGGCAAATCACAGCTGCGTCGATATCTGGTATAACTCCACTCATACTCATGCAACATTGCTTAAATATAATACAATATCCAGTGAGAATACAAGTTTCTGATTGGCTAGTGGGTAAGGGTTAGTGTCATGTCATAGCAAACCAGTGACTACGTTTCCCATCCTGCACTGCGGCCTACAAACATGGCCGCCATGGACTGCAATTCCCAGAACACTTACCTTCAATCTAATCACGTACTCCTACATTCAATTTACACTCACAATCACACCACACATATAAGAGACTGTTCAAACACTTAGGTTTTGCGAAGTGTTGCGCTCAGTTGCATTCTGTCTCTGTCATTACCAAGCCTTGATACCGTGTTTGTTTATTCTGGTTTTGACCTTGTTCTCGTTTACGACCTTGTATCTTTGCCTTGCCTAGTTCGGACTGTTTGCCCGACCCACTGACCCTCGCCTGCCTATGTACCTTGATTTCTGCCTGATCCTTTGTACCTACTGGACTAAGCTAATCGACCTGCACTTGCTTCCGTCTCAGCCTTCATTACATGACAGTTAAGACTGTTTCTATCTTCTATAACGTAAGTGATAACTGGAACGTCCTTGTCTCTGGAATGTTTCATAACATTGTCCGTAACTATAAATGGATAATAAATAAATACGATGCAAATTGCTGTGGTGTAAGAGGAATAAAACACTTCTGGAAGTGCTGTTATAGGAAAATACATAACTTCATGGTGGCACCAGTATCTCCGCTTCATCACCCAATCATCACCAGTCATTGATTATTTTCCTACAACAGCGTGTCCCCAAAGTGTTTAATTCCTTACGCGACCTAACGATGACCCCTGAATCTACCTTCGTGTTTACTTAGTGAGAAACAACCCAGGATCAGGTTTATTTCATTGACGGGTATGAAACCTAGAACTTGTTACACCTACTAACGTTTTAGTTCAGAGTGCTTTACCTTTTTAAAGATACTCCAAAGCGAGGGATTTTGCCGGACCTCTTCACTCGTGCTCATCCTTCCGCTGTTGTCACCTAAAACAAGTTCAAAACATTCCGTATTCGATTCGAATCCATGAATCCCACGTTTCCAAATGAACCAAATTGACTCAAATGCAAAAAGATTCCTACCGTTTTTCAGAAGTTTGAGTTTTTTCTCCTCTCGTAGTGCTGGATCTTTCTGTTTTTTCTCCTGGTGGAATCGGTAAAATGCCTGTAGGAAGGAGGAAGATGCGTGACGTGATTTTAAAATTTTTTTTTCTTTTCCCCCGACCTGTACGTCATAAGATTGTCCCGATGGCAGGATACGCATTTACGCTCACCAGTTTGGGGAGGATTATGTAGGACAAAATGGCAAGGCTGATAACCACGCAGGCTGTGATGAAGAAGCCAAAAGCACAGTCCATTAAATCAGAACCACCTGTGGATGAAGAAGTCGCACATCGTGTGAGGGAAATGTGAGAAGAGCGTGTAGCATTAGTATTTATTGAGTCTTACTTGCGATGGCACAGATCATAGCAAACGCAGCGAAGGTTCCAGCCAGACCCTGACCGCTCATGATGGGTGTCGTGTAGCCGTCAGGCAACACACTAGCCATGCCAAAGAGACTACCCTGTAGGATAGCTCCAAACGCTAGCAAAGGAACACACACACACACAATGACTTTACACCTCAACTTTGGCTAATGTCTGGATATTTTTTAGTGTGTTAGTGTTATCCCATGTATCAATAAGGTAAAAGAGAGAAAGGGAGTGTGTGTGTGTGAGTGAGAGAGACTCACCATTAATAATGGCTATCTTTATCAAAGTAATCACAAAGAAGGGCATAGGATTAATAGACAATTTAACCAAGATGGCAGTCACACAAAACACCACCAAGATGGACACCAGACTACCCAGAACCCTTATCTTCTGAGGAATTCTGTTAAAAGAGTAAAGCCAGAGGTTAAGGGACATGCTGCAATAGACTGGTCACTTTATTAGGAACACCTATATACTTGCTCAGTCATGTACGGTAATTGTCCAGTTAGTCAATCGATCACATGGCTTCAAAAGCACTTTGCTTACACTGGTGATGAAGGACTTTTGTCCGAAACCAATAAAGGTTCCAAAAAGGAACCTCTATTGGGCAATTTATATACAAATTTACGTACAAAATTTTGGGTGGTTCATGCAATCCATTTTTAATTAAGGTAAAATCAACAGGAAAATGTGTCTGATCTTTAAAAAAAGCCGTTTATACAGTGTCCTGAACACTGACCCTTTCCGAATTAAGAAGAGGGACGTGAGATGGATTTAATTCATTCACCCCCATTGCTGTAAATCTGCGCTATCGGAAGTCACGTCATTAATTTGAACGGGGTCGACCTGTGCGCAATTACAGTGTCACGTGATCTCGGTATAAATGCATGTGTTGTTGGAGATCGTATTTAAACTAACAGCGTCATAAAGAGACCAAGGAGCTATCAAAAACAAGTCTAGGACAAATTTCCGGAAAAGTTTTGATTATAATCAATCAGGTTTGGTTATAATTATTATTATTATTATTTTAAATACCCCAAGCTTTGACCATTCCTCAGAGCAACATTAAATGTATCGCTGGAAAATGTCTTGAATGTGAGAAGGAGAAAATAATAATAAATAAATAATTAAAAAATAAATAATAATAATAACTTTAATAAATACATTAAATATTATTATTTTTATTATTATTAATAATAATAATAATAATAATAATAATAATAATAATAATAATGGCACACACACAAATACTTGTTTGAAGACGTTTTGAAGACTTTCCATAACATTATATGTATCTGTAAACTGAGAAGTACGACATGTCCTTTAATAAATCAATAAATTGTAATTGTTGGCAAATTGCTGTGGTATAAGAAGAATAAAACACTTCAGGACGTGCTGTTACAGGACGTGCTGTTACAGGAATATAATCATATTTATATATAATCATATTTATATATATCGAATATAATCTGCTTCACATCAGGCCATGCCACATCACCCTGTCTTTGATTATTTTCCTATAACAGCATGCCTACAAGTGTTAAAATCCTTACTCGAAACACTGTCTCTTCAGCGAATACAAACAATGGGCATACAATTGTAAAATCACACATGAGGGAGAGACTTTTAAACTGATGTCATGTTTTGTTTTGTTTTTCATCATTAAAATCTTAACATACACGATTTGGTCGTTTTTGGTTGCTTGTGATATTGCAGGAACATGAAACTGAACTCATTAAATAACGTATCATTGTAAATATATATTTAAAAAAAAAAAAAAAAAACTTTTAATTTTGCTCTACACAAATGGTACACAAATCCTGCGCTCGATTGTAGCTATGTCTCAAGGATTTATGTTATTTTGTCCTTGATGAGAATAAATCTCTCCATCTCAGCGTTACCTCTGGTGTACGATGGAGTTGAGGCAGGTGAAGATCAACAGAGGGATCATGGCACACAGCGTCATAGAGTTGTTGAACTTGGCTTGCAGGACATTTCGACTCTCTCCTACGGTCCCGTTGGCTGGAATGACGTCGGTTAGACGGTAGCTGAAGTACTGTAGGTACAAATACAGAGAGGAGATTAATGCTAAAACTAATGTTCATTCCTACCATAGAAAAAAATATCTACATAAAATAATTCCACACAAATTAGAATAAATTGAATGACAGCATAGGAGTTAGTTTATATAGGTTCCTGTGGATTTCCTTTTACTGATATATAATATTAATGCATTGATGTAGTATTCCTTTTTTTTGCTTGGCTTATTGGGCCATTAATTGATATTAATTAGTGTGTATAAGAAGCAAAAAAAAGCCTGTTGAAGCAGCTTTATTCCACTGTGCACTAATGTGGAGCACTTTAATGATCAGTATCACTCCGGTTCCGCCATTAATGGTTTTTAAGACCAGTTCAAATTATTTACTTTAACATTTTAAAAGTAATGGCTGACCTTTTTTTTCTTTCATTTTAATTTTCCTGTGTGCACAAATTTGTTCTTTTTTTTTTTTTTTAAATCCTCTTTATTTTTGTCCTCCTTGTGTTCTCATATTTATTTTATTTAAAAAAAATTTTACTGTCCTGATGTGTTCCCTTTTTTTTTATTTTTTTTATTTATTTTTTTTAAACAGTTGCATGGCATTTCAAACTTCACTATTTTGTAAGAAAGGTTATTATTCCTTTTTTTTTCTTTTTTTTTTTAAACTTGGTTTATTAATGGTGAGGTTTGTGGTCTTGGCTGTATGTTAACTAACTGTATAGAAAATGTCCGATAAATTACTGGTGAAATCAGGCTTATTTAGCACCTGCAGCATCTCTAATAGAAAAACTCTCCCGAACTATTTCCAAAATAAAATAAATCTTAAAAAAAGTTTATTTCTTTATTAAAAGTACCATTGTGGCGGTCATAAAGAAATTCCATGGCAGTAAAGTCCCTAATCCCAGCATAAACAGAATCAACCACACGGCTTTGAATCTGAATGAAAAGAGGAAAAAAAATATTCAATCGTAAATCATAAACCAGCTTGTGATTGAGCTGACAACAAAAGACAAAGGTACTAACTTGTCTTTGGGATCCTCTGTGTCCATTTTTTGTAGAGAAAACGCTTTTGTGTCCTTCTCAATACGCACATACAGCTTTAAATTTGACCTGAACAGTGATATACTTTATGTTACATTTATGAATTAGTAATAAATTAATGTGTACACGTAAAACTTACCCAATCTCGTGAAATGCTGGAAATTGCTTTTGGTTTCAAGATTCGAACAAACTGCTTTTGTGTGTTCTGTTGATTTAATTCAGAAGTTTAACAGTCACAAAGGGAAGATCGGTGATAAACACAGACACGGGACATAAAATCAGAATTTAAAAAAAAAAAATCCATATTTAAGCATTTAGAGTTAATCACTTACTTAATTTAAACACTTACTGTACGTACAGTCAATTTATAGATGTTTAGGGAAATATAAGCTGTAAATAACCTCCAAATCACTTCAGAACATTACTGTAGTTTAACATAAAGGCTCCGCCCCCTAATGATCCTGATTTGTGATTTCTGTTGCTCTACTAGACTATTAATCATTCTCAATGCAGCATATCTTTTAAAAAAAAAAAAAAAAATTAAATTGCAAATTAAGTAAAATAAAAATGTGTGAACACTTGCTTTTTTTAAAACCCACACACGCGCCCACACGCGCACCCCCGTTCACCGATTGCCTTGAATAAATCCCCCATAACATTGAAACAGCCTCCTGTGTGTCTGTGCTCCGCCCACCGTTGGCTAAAACCCCTACAATAGTTGTACGTCTAACATTTACATCACTATAAAAAAAAGTTAAAGATACTTTTTGTGATGACTTTTTAGGTGAACACGAGCCCTTTTTTTTTTTTATTTCTATGCCAGTAAAACGTTAGTAAAACATCGCAACGTGTGATGCTGTTTACGTTGTTTGTTTGTTTGTTTTTGCTTTAACGATTTTAATGGCTGTGGTTTGTCACATAAGGCGTTATCCCGTCACTCAGAGGGTATGTTTCCCATTTCACTTCTTTACTAGACCAACAAAACTTAATTCCTCAGTGTATTCCTGGGTATTTTAAAGGACTGCTGCTTCCCACAGATCGATCTGACCATTTAAATAAAAGTGCTTTGAAAGGGATAAACATTGATTTCCTAATATAACACACTCTCTAATGACTAAACACAGAGAAGAAACCGCTTACACAGGAGAAAAGGACCAAAGACAGAACTCCTGAAGATATCAACGGTGTTGCACCCCATAACTGTTCATCAGAACATGTCTAAGATACAGGCATGCATATCGTGTACCGAAACGATAACGTACTAGAAAGAGTGCGTTAACATAAATCTGTGATTTTTCCTTGCAGCGTAAACTATTGTCCGATAATTTATCAACACCTGACCCATCAGAATACCAAAGTAACCAGCACTATGGTATACACACTCATTATAGTGGTGAGGCAGTGGTGGCTTGGCGGTTAAGGATCTGGGTGACTGATCAGTAGGTTGGGTATTCAAGCCTCATCACTGCCAAGCTGTCACTGTTGGGCCCTTGAGCAAGGCCCTTAACCCTCTCTGCTCCAGGGGGCGCTGTATCATGGCTGACCCTGCGCTCTGACCCAAACTTCCTAACATGCTGTGGTATGTGAAGAAAAGAATTTCACTGTGCATGTGTATATGTGATCAATAAAGACTCATTACATTACTCAATACTCATTAACTCATCGTTGTTGTTGTCATAGTTGTTGCTGTTGTTATCGTCGTTGTTGTTTTCTAGTCCAGGCCCAGTAATGCTAGGATGGCACAACTAATCAAACACTGTGGCTAAAATTCATGCTTAGGTATGAGTGTGGTGCTTATAAGCCAAAGAGACCAAAAGATTTCAAAAATATTACAGAACAAGATGTTAGCTTTAGAGCGTATCTCACTAAAAGAGCTATGATGGTCGGAAACAGCTGTAGCAATCTAGGACAATGCAGCTTCAAGAAAGGATGTGTCACTCAACTCTAATCTCTAAACCCAATAATCCGTTCAGTTTTGTGTGCTAAGGTTAGAAATGCTAAACTCTTGAGCTGACACCAGAGACGATAGCCGTTCACACTTTCATTCCGTCAGGGCATTTCTTGGTGGTCTCATAATCGCTATTCAGACCGTTGACAGATAGTCAGTGGTGACCAGAAGTTATACCATAAAATCCACCAAAATGGAAAATAATTACAGCCCAAGTGATTAAATTTCACTGCTGTTTACTCTACACGGAGTCTGTTCCTACTTTTCTGTGAACGTCATTACAGATTCACGGCACGAGTGCGCACAATTCGATCAAGCAAGGATCAGTGTCTTACCTTTTACTCCGACGGAGCTTTTGATTTTGCTTCTGGCTGCAATTCTGGTTGTAGACAGTCCTTTTCTTTTCTTTTTCCCCCACTGTCACATGTTTCTTGCATTATAACGTCAGAGGCTAACGATTTCTGCTTTCCTGGAGAAGTGATGGAAGCTTAATCTGCACTTTTTTGCAGAGTTGCGTAATGTCCTAGTGGTCTGTTTAGTCAGGCTGCTGTCACATTTCGCTTAGTTTCTGTGCATAAGCAGGTTTTACTGTAGGATTGCACGTTTACGTACGTGTGGAACAGCAGTACAGATCGATCTTACGCCGATTTACACTCTTGCAACATGTGACATATGTTATGTTTGTTACATTTTTTTTGTTAGCGTTTACACCCTATTGGCAAATAAATATGGAAAGAAAAATGAGCGTTTCCTGTCAAATCTCTAACGCTTTGTATTTAAGGATTTCAGACCTTTGTATTCGTCATTGTTCGGTCTCAGATTATAATTAAAGTCTACTTGTTTAATAAAGTAAAACTGTAATTTACTAGTACACGAATGCACCTGTCTTGTCCAGTTATTTTGTTATTTTATCTATTTTCCAATTAAAAAAATAGAAATCACCAACATTTCTCCGCTCACCTATACTTACTTCTCCAAAAATCTCGAGTATTTAACTCGAACCCATTTCTTAACGTTTCAGCCAAAACAGTTAAAACAGGCCGTTCAAAAACTTCCACTTGCAGTGTACACTTGATATTTATATCTCTATATGATTTACAGTAAATTCAACTTGAAGCAGGGCAACCCTAGTGAAATTCATTCGACTTTTATTAGACAGTTTTTTTTATTAACAGGATCGGTCAGACATTTGGCGTGTTTATCAGAGTAACTCCTGTACGGATTAATGACCCGGAAACCCTAAAATGCTAGGTCATCAATTCACTCGTGAACTTTAACACTGTGTCATATTCCACCAGGAAAAATAACTTGTGCTACATCGCACTGACAGTAAAGCAAACAAAGATTTGGAAAGAAAATGGGACATAATACATACAATGTCACTGAAACACGAGGGTGTGTACTGTACGTGTGTGCACCAAGAAGGTCCTCACAATGATAAGACGGTGTCAAATATCCTCGCGATCACCCAGTCCTCACAAAAACGTGGTGTTTTACGGCTTTTATTCGAAAAACTAAGTAAGGTCTTGGCATATCATGAATTTGCTACAGTAATAGAAGGTCCCCACAAAACAAACAAACAAACAAAACGTATGTAAGTAAGTACTCATGGGCACTATGCAAATGTCCCAACAAAGATTGGAATATCTGTCAGTTTTGACCTTGTGGGGACATTTGCCTGGTTCCCATAAGGAATGGGTTTGTTTTTTGTTTTTTTCACAAAAACTGCTGTTTTTGTTTAACAAATATACCTTTTTAACACTAAGTTAGGGTTAGTTTTCAGGTGTTATACTAATCTACAATAATCATGATGTCAGTGGAAGGTCCTCGCAAAGATGGAGGACCTGTATGTGTGTTTGTGTGTGTTATTGTGTGAATCAACAGCAAAGGTTCAAAATTGTAATGCTCATTGGGAAGGGTAATGGTCTGGTCTGCACTTATATAGCGCTTTTTTAACCCTAGCGGTTCTACAGACCACTTTACACTGGTTCTCATCTCATTCACCCATTCACACACACACACACACACACTTACACACCAATGGTGCCATGCAAGGCGCTAGCTTGCCATCAGGAGCAACTTGAGGTTCAGGACACTTCAGCATGTGGAGTCACGTGGGCCGATTAGTGGACGACCTGCTCTACCACCTGAGTGGGTTGTCCACTTATTTAAGGTTTATAAAGGGACCAATTATGTGCCTTACATAATGTTTAAGGTGGCAGATTTGCAGGTAAAGATATAAAAAGTGGTAAATGATATAAAAAGATATTGATATAAAAAGATACATAGTAAAAGTTCCCTTGATGGTACCACCTCAACCACAGGGTGTAAAAATAAAGCACTCTAGTATACTAACATGCCTTGCTGAAGACACGGTCAACTCTTGACTGAAAAGTTTGTTGTGTTTTGTTTTGTTGTTTATCTTCGTACACACTTAAATTCCTCACACTTTCCTATTAGTTTCACTGTAGTTAGAAAATAATGTGCTTTAATCGAAACGTGTGGTGGCTTTATGGCTTTATGACGTTTTGTTGAGTCGGGATTTTAGCCCTTCAGTCTAATAGCCCTTTAGTGATGTCATTTTCTGACATCACTGATCCATGGACGTGTTTTAATTAGTTAACTTTCAGTATGTTACATTCTCAGAAATAAAGGTACTAGATCGTACGTTGGCTCGTTGCTGGGGTGGTACCATCAAGGGTACTTTTATTACGTATCGTTTTATATCGTTTACCTGCAAATCTGCTACCTTAAAAATGATGTGAGGTACATAATTGGTCCGGTTATAAGCTTTACACAAGTTGTAATGTACCATGTTGCCACTTGAAAGGTACATAGCTACTAATGGTACTAAAGACAAGGAAACATACAATTTGGTACCTTTATTTGTAAGAGTGTAAAGCTCTACAGTAGTGGTCACCAACTTCTGTAGGTTTCATCCCCAATCACAATCTAACACACCTGTTTTAGTCGATTGAGAACTTCTTAAGGCAATGATTAGATGGTCAGGTGGGCACCATTATGGTTGGAGCTAAAGTCCAAAGGAAGGTAGATTTCCAAGAACAGGGATGATGACCGCTGCTCTACAGTATTGAGGGTGGTTTTCAGACATTGGCTTATAAAATGCGCCCTCTGCTGGCAACAATCTGGTACAGCACTCAAGCCCAAAGGGTGACCAAATAAGCTCTAGAAGAAATTTACAAATGTTCGGAATGATGCTTGAGCAATCACATTACACTAGCTTTTAAATCTCTATCTAGTTCTTTTACAATTACTTCTTCCTCTTCTTCTTCTTCTTCTTCTTCTCATTATTATTATTATTATTATTATTATTATTATTATTATTATTATTATATAATTCAGGGGGCTACGGTGGCTTAGTAGTTAGCACGTTTGCCTCACACATTCAGGGTTGGGGGTCCCGGATTCTTAATCCGGATTAAGATTCTAGATTAAAAACTAGAAATAAACGGAAAGTTTTTCGAATTTTGACGTACCAAACACTACGAAATTCATGTAAATATTTCTAAGATTCTGTTCTTTGTAAAGAGTTCTTCGTAGGCTTTATTATTATATCTATATCTGCCCTGAAAATATAACGATTGCTGATTGCTTATAATTTGAATATCCTTTTACCTCAACTTCATACTCTCATAGTATCAATGTACCGGTGGTTTGTATCTGAGAGCTGCTGCTGTAATCATATAGTCTGCCCAGTTGCTCATCCTAGGACTCGTCTGCTCGTACTGAACACCCTGTCAACAAATTCAGTAACTTAGTAATGTTTATTTTTCTACACCTGTGTGCTGTAATCAGTTATAAGCATACTATCCGGTATAGGGGTGTAAACTTCAGGATTTTACATGATACGATACGATGCGATTACCATTCTTAAGTCAGTGATTCAATGTGAGATGATAACACTGAATCTGCAGCGATACGATATGATAGGATTTGATTTATTAGCCTCGGATCAATATGTGACCAACTTTGATCAGAATCTGGGGTAAAACTAATGTTAATTCACGAATAATGATGAAAATGTAGAGTTGTGAGCAAATCATCTTGTTGTTGCTTTTTAAGTTGATGCATTGGGTTGTTACATCCCTATTATCTGGTGTCCGGTTTGAGTCTGGTTCCTCTCTAGGGTTCTTCCTTATGTTGTGTCAGGAAGCCGCCTCTTGTCATGTTGGGCGATTTAAGTTTTTCTCCCTTTGTGGCTCAGATAGTGCGTCAGTTTATGCCACCAATAAGTGGTGGTGGCATTATGTTTTCAGGTTGTCCGTCCGTCCGTCCATGTGTCCATCCGCTTGTCTGTCGAAGATTCTCGTTAGCGCAGTATCTCAAGAACATGTGGTTGAATGTTTTTAGGATTTCTATGGATTTATCATTATAACCAGCAGACGAGCGGATTCGATTTTGGACTTGGTTCAATCAGGATCACCTTGATATCAGTTCATCTGCTGGTTATAATGATAAATCCCCAGCAAGGTCAAATGTCTGAAACAGTTTTTCTTCGAATGCTTCCTTCCTGTTTTGTGATACAGCAATGTTACTTACACGTTCATGTTCAGGAACTCAGCTGCTGCCATCGTGACGAGGTGATTATATTGTTCTCCTGATAGAACCAGTGAGCTCTGTAACCCCTGTAGTGTTATGACTGGAACCTTGGACACTTCTCTGACGATCCCCTGTGCGCTCAGTTTAGAAGGACGGTCTGATATGCAGTCTCTGGGTTGTGCCGTATTTTTTCCACTTCACTATAGTGGATTTCACAGTGCTCCTAGGACCGGTCAGAGCCTTGCTGATCTTTTTATGACCTTCTCCAGCAGTTTTTTTCCCCCCACCGTGAACAGATTCATCTCGATGCTATATGGGAAGTTCCAGCAGGAGTAATCTAATCTGGCATCTTTACTGTGCAATCTTAACTGTGCAAGCATACAATTGGACGCAGGTGGATTTGAAATGAGCACGGGTGTATGCTAAACATATCTAGTGCGAGTGCTCAAGAAAAGGAAATTCTAGTCCTTATTTAGACTGGTAAAAGTAAGAGGGGGAATTGAATACTGATCGGTTAAGCAGATTCAATTTTTATTTCTTTTTTTTTTTCATTTTTAAATTATTCCAGGGACATTAAATGCTTGGTTAAATTTGATTTCTATGGAGAGCTACTTCAGAAATGGCAGAAATAGTCCTATTTTAAATATACTTACATACGACATTGCAATACAGCAAAAAAAGAAGAAAAAAAAAAAGAAGTAGTAATCACTTTGGGTTTAATAATTTCTTGAGTCTCCGTATCTCTATAATGTATGATTCGTATAGACTTATCCTTGCTAACACCAGATGATTACATTTTGGCATTGATCCAAACATGCTCATGGGATTTTTTAAAAATCCTTTCATGCATAAATTATTTAAAAACCTCCACATTCTTTCTTTTTATTTTACTTAAAATTGCATGTCGTGATATATATATATATATATCAAATTTAATCATTTTATCTGAACTAAAAAGTAAATGGAACACCTGATATACCTGAAATTAAAAACTGCAAAATAAAATTTGTGTCATATGTTTATAAACAAGTAATTCTTAGCGTTCAATGACCAAAAATATTGAAAAATATAGAAAATATCCTTTGTGAGCAAAGTTCCTGATGTACAAAAGTTTGTATGAAGCTCATCTCTGTGGTTAAAAAAAAAAAAAAAAAAAAAAAAAACTTAAAAAAAAATAATCTGTGGTAAAAAAAAAAAAAAAATTCTTCAATAACAAATATTTATTCAACATTAATTTTATTTTTTATTTTTTTGAGCATGGCACTAACGTGTATATATTCTGCAAAACTTTGTAATATTGACAAATAGTCAGGTGATTCATGATAAATTGCAGTGACAGTATCAAATGATTTGGAGGTGATTTACAATTGATATTTTTCTAAAAAAAACAAAAAAACAAACAAACACTTAAATGGACACTGTGCATGAAAGGGTTAACACTATGTCAGGCAAATTAGTAACAAGAAAGACTAGACTTGTTGGCGGCAGACGCATCCCTGCTCTACTGGGTTTTTTTTTTTTTCTCTTTTGGAAATACTAATCATCCACAGTACTTCCTCATGCAGAAGGTAAACTGAGTGTAAATGTTAGCATTCATGAAAACAGAACACCAGCTTACGGGATAGCGTGACACACACTTACCGTTTCCCGCCCTGATGGACACACCCACCCTAAATCTGTAAGCGTGAATAATAAACCAGATTTAACTCTCTATTCCATGTAAACCAAAGCTAGATCCATGTGTACGCACATCTTAGAAAAACTCAACAGAGTGTGATGATCCTCGTGTAGAATTTACACGTATTTTCTTCATACATTGATCACATGTCGTGGAAATCTTTCACACTGTTGTTTTCATGATTTGTTTATGTTTACTTGTAGGGAAAATGCTGGAAAAATGATAACTTAGCAAGTGAAAAATTTCTTAAATATGTGGCAGATTTATCTACTATTCCGTATTATGATGTAATTATAACGTCGTTTTCGATTTCCGTATTCCGTTGGCAAATAATTTTGCTTCTTAGTAGAATTATATTAAATAACCTGCTCAAAAATATTTTGACTATCGATAGGTTTTTAGTAATCTTTTCTTTCATTTAATCTAATTTAATAGTAATAAATGTGATTATATTCAAGATATTTTTTTTATTTTTTCAGATGTGATTTTCTCACCAGATTCATTGATTTTTTTTTTATTTGTCAAATTTTTCATGTGTGATTTTGAAAAAAAAAAAAAAAAAAAACAACGATTAATTTCCCATTCATTTTCACGTTAGGGCACGTGCTTTCATTTTTCGTTTTCTGACATGAATCATTCTTTTTCTGCGCATGATCACAATATTAATCAATATAATCAAATATATCCGGTATGTCTCAGGAGCCGGCTCTGTTAACACAACTCGCTCACATACTACAAAACAACAACCTTCTTCGCCTCTTCTTTATACATTTTTATTCTTTCATTTTGGATACGTTACAATTTCAGACACCAGCGGCGACTTTAAAAAATAAATAAATCAAAAATAGCTCTTTGAGGAACAGGAACAACAATAATTAACTTTGCCACACAACATGTTGAGACGATTTGGTTTGTTTGTTCTACAGTAACCGGATTAGAGGTCCAATACTTAAGGTGCCAGATGAAGTCATCATCATCTAGATGTTCTGGAGGGGGGGGGAAGAAAGAAAGACAGAAAGAAAGCAGCAACAGAGATTGCATTTCAGTTTATTGATGACGTGCTGCACGAATGTTGAAAATACTGAACCCCAAAAACGTGTGATGTTTGAGCAGTGGATTGTATTCAAGCTCTTAAAGCTATTTCTTCAGATTTACAGAGGAATAGTGAAGTGGTCCCTCTACAGTAATGTAAGAGAGCGATGAAAAGGCAGCAAAAGCAGTGTTAATTAAGCAAACACCAGTGTTAGTGGATTAGACGTGAGTCAGACCTTCTTGCGAACACAGTTTTAAGACGTTTTAACCGGAGGAAAGCAGTCATACTAGCGGGAGCTGTTGGAGGAGCTGATCGACCTCGTCCTCGTAGCTCGGAGGTAAGGACGAGTCAGTGCTTTTGGACTTGTTAGACAGCGTTAAGGCGTCTTCTGGGCTACAAGGAAACATCAGAACAGCGTATAGCTTCTCGTATGCATAGCGTTGGAGCTCAAATCCAGCAGAAAGGATGATTTTCCTGATCTAACACACCGAATGAATCATGCTAGAGCGAGCAAATCACCAAATGGTGCTTGGTAAAGTTACAGATGTTACGCAGATAATACACTTACGATGGAGTAGATGCTATGGATTATGCAATATGTCGAGTGAAAGTCTAGTACTGTGATGGGAAAGGTGTGTACAGTCTGAGAAATACACATATATGGTAAGATCTTTTGTACTTTTGGCGCGTATACTTCATCTTTAAAAATAATTTAAGCTACATAATTGGACTTTAAAGACCTTAAGTTAATTAAAGGTGCACTACATGCGCCTTCTCATGATAAACGTACAAAAAAAAAGTACCGTTAATGGTACCCATCAGCATGGGTGGGTTTTAGGGGGTGGGCGGGGGCCCACCCACAGAATCACTCAAGCCACACCTCCAATGAATACTTGATATTAAAGATATGGAATTATATTGTCCTGTTTTATGGACATTTCCATATCAAAATTAATTACTGTGTTATCGGGGTGGGGGTTTCTTTAAAAATTGAAAATAAAGTCAGCTTTATGACGTCAGACTGAGGCCTGGCAACATGTCTGCCACCCAGGCATCAAGGTACCTTTATTATTGATGAGGAATGCAAATCTTATATATATATATATATATATATATATATATATATATATATATATATATATATATATATATATATATATATATATACACACACACACATTAGAATTTGCATGCATTGCAAATATTACATGCACATACACAAGCCATCATATACACTCATTTGCAATCGTATAAACTTATAACCATCTTTCTTACCTTCTCTTTCCTGCTAAGACGGAGTTCAGGTACTTCTTGGCCGCCATCTGCTTGCGATATCGGCTGTAGTTGTCTGTAAACACCGCATCCGAGTGACGCTTCATGCGTAAGTCGTCCGCGCTCAGCTCGTCACTGCGAATATTCATGACCTTAATAAAATATTCCTCTACATAATCTCGCTAGACGTGTATTTGTACACCTAATTCGATATTCCGCTATATACTGACATATACATGTGATCTTAATTAAATATCGTGCTATAGGCTATTATTCCAAATGAACAGATATTTGTACGGTTAATTCAATATCCTACTGAGTAATTCTGTCTGGACAGATATTTGTTCTCGTAATTAAATATTCCGCTATGTGAGACACACACTGGAAGGCCATTTGTAAGCTTACGTAATTACATTCGGGTCATCGTGGTCACGGGTAGTGCTTGGATGAGTTTGCAGGGCGAATCTCCGACAAGATCTATATATAAATCTAACTTCTGGACAATGCTGTGAATTAGATGTGCACGTGTATAATAGATAAGGGAGAAAATGTTTACCTGACACGCTTGGCAAGTAAGGATTCCAGGTATTCTTTGGCTGAAAGTTGTCCGAGGAGTTTGCTGTATCCGCTGGTGAAAAGTCCATCAGCGTGTCTCGGTGGTCTGCAGGAAAATGAATACATTTTTTTTTTTTTTTTTAACAAAGAATATATATACACGTAAAGTCTATAAATACGTGCATTTTTATTTGAAAGCGTCCTAAAATTCACGAATGCATCTTGTTTATTTGATATACAGTCTACCGAGACTACGATCTTCGTACAAATATTGATTTGATTTTGTTTTGTTTTATTTATTTATTTACCTTTCCACTGTGTTTGCAATTTCATACAGAAGCTTATACACTTCCAGATCCTGAGAAGGCTCGTTTAGCCACGCGCCGTCACCAACACTGTTCAGACTGCCTGACCTACAGAGCATCACCGTGTGTCATTCTTTACTTTAGCATTTTCACCGAGGAAAACAAAACTTAACAGGCTACTTAAAGGCAAATTGCATTTCTCAGAATGACTACAGAGGGGATTCGATCTTCTCACCTGATGGCAGAGTATGAGTTGATGGCCGGGGGAGCTGAAAGCGTCCTGCAGCACAGCACGCTACACACAGCCATAAAGAGTAACTGTGAAGCGCTCGCTGATCTCCTAGTGTTCTTCATATCTAGCCAAAAAGAGGTCATAAGCATGGGTAAAGTGCACACTGAGAAATTTAGGTAGCACACTGTACTGTTCCTTGTCTCTGGGTTGGAATTGTCAAGTGGACATCTTTCATGCCTTTAGTAAGTATCTTTATATCTTTAAAAATAATTTAAGGTATATAATTGGCCCATAAGGACCACTGATATACCTTTAAAGCGTTACTCCAAAACTAAGTAAAGGTAAAACGTATACTAAAGGTACAAAAGATGACCCCTGATGGTTCCACTCCAGTGGTCAAAAAAAAGTCATGTTTGATTCCTTTATTTTCTGAAAGTCGCCTGGACAAATGCTAAATATTTACCAATAGGCAGGCGCTATATAATTGATCTTAAAACAAATGGCTATCTTACTATATTACATATATATTATATTACTGTATGTATATATATATATATATATATATATATATATATATATATATATATATATATACACACTATATACTATATATGCTATATTATCTCTAGCATTTCCCAATATTTAATCTTAAACTGAATTATTTCTACCATTTCCAGATGTTTATTCATAAACCAAATCTCCATCATTTCCAGATGCTTCGCCTTAAACCCAAATTTCTAGAATTTTAGATATTACATTTTTTATATTTCTAGCGTTTCTGCACATTTAACATTATACTGATTTATTTATTTATTTATTTATTTATTTTAGACTTTTAGCTCTTTAATCTTAAACAGAATTTTTAGCATTCCCCAATTTTTTTCATCTTAAACCAAGCTTCTAGAAGTTTCCAGATATTTCATTTTAAACTGAATTTCTAACATTTCTCAATTTTTTTAATCTTACATTTTGGGGTGGGCTTTTTTTTGTGTTTTGTGTTTTTTTTTTGTTTGTTTGTTTGTTTTTGTTGTTTTTTAGAATTTCAAATATTTCAGCTTGAACTGAAATTCTCACATTTCTAGCTGATTAATCTTAAACTGGATTTCTAGAATTTGGGATGTTTCATTGCAAAAACAACAACAACAACAACAAAAAAAAACAACTCTAGATGTTTAATCTTAAATGGAATTACTAGATTGACTGAATTAGTTCTAGATACGCAATCTTAATATAAATGTATCATATTTGTGCATACTTAATCTTAATGCAGATATCTCGAAAATCTACAATTTCTGCACATTTAATATTAAACTGAATTCTAGAAAAATCTGCACAATACATTGCTGTGTTTATAAAATTTGTAATTTATGGAAATTTATATATATATATATATATATATATATATATATATATATATATATATATATATATATATATATATATTATTAAATATATATGTGTGTGTGTATTTTAGTTACTCACTGTCGTAGGTGGGTGAACCTCAAAAGATGCTGTCCGAGGTGCTGGAACCAAAACAGCCCGAAAGGAAGAAAAGAAGAAAAAAAACCTCCTGAAGCTTTAAAGAAAGAAAAAAGAAAGTTTTTCTTCTCTTCTCGTGTTGTTCAGACATGCACGAGCTCTTCCACCTCTGCTCTTGTTCTCCTCCACCTGCCGCATTTTATACACACGGCCGTTTCGTTTTCCTCTGACACTTTCTTGCGTCATGAAGGTCCCTGTTGAATCGAGCAGAGAAATGACGGGGAGGGAATTAATGACCGGTGCTCTGGTCCTCGAAAGTACGTGGTCAAATCGCATTTGTTTCACTGATGCGAGGCTGACTCACTTTTCCTTCTAACCGCCCGAGTGCAAAGTGGCCAAAGCAGACATTAGTTTAGAGTATGAAGTAGCCGAAAACACACACACACACACACACACACAATAATACATACGACTAAGTAACCTTAATATATAATATATCTCTATTCGGAATCATGTGTACAGTATTTACAGTACAGTATATCTTTTATTTTTATATATATATATATATATATATATATATATATATATATATATATATATATATATATATATATATATTATACTGTATTATAAATACTGTACTGCATAATATATATGTATTATTGTAAGAGCACCAAATATATATATATATATATGCAAAAAAAGAGAATGCATTCATGCTTTAATTCATTCATCTTCAGTAAGCGTTTTTATGCTGGCTTGAGTTGCAGGATCAAGAGCCCGTTCCGGAAAAACTTGGTGTGAAGTGGGAATACACCCTGAAATGGCCACCAGCACATCACAGGGCCCCATATACACACTTTCATACACTCATTCACACACTGGGGCAACTTAGCATAGATCAGGCGTGTCCAGTCTTATCCGGAAAGGTCCGGTGTGTGTGCAGGTTTTCATTCCAACCAAGCAGGGATTCCAACCGGCCCTTTCCGGATAAGATTGGACACCCCTGGCATGGACAATCCACTGGAGGAAACTGGAGAACCAGGAGGAAACTACGCAAGATGCTACAGAGACAGCAACCCAAGCTCAGGATTAAACTGGAGACCCTGGAACCCTTTGAGGTGACATCGCTACCCGCTGCACCACCGTGCCACGTTAAAGGTCTTCAGTCGATTCGTGAATTATTTAAGGTGTTATCAATGCACAAGAACCGATTAAAAATTCTCGAGGAACATTTTTAGTCTATGAAGACTTATATTGCTATTACTGTGCTATCGATAATATGTATGTGAGGAATAAGCTATACTCGTTTGGCGGATGTGTGAAATAAATCGAATAAGAACAAGAAACGAATTAAAAATGTGTCGGTCTTTAAAAAAAGAAAATTTATACACATTGATATGGTGACGTTTTCCGTAAGGAGATGTTTAAGAGGAGCGAATCGTGCTGTTTCATGCTGTTATTGGAAAATAATCAACATTAGGGGGGTAACAGTAATTCGTTTCACAAATTGACACGACTAGAATTTTTATATCAGTTTTGATATCCTCGGTGATTTATTTGATGCAAACTTGTCCAAATAGCAATCAAAACTTTTTTTGCTCATCACTAATATTAGCTAAGTTAGCTAGCTAACTAGCTTAGCTTGCAGGTCCTGCAGCTAAACGTTTCGTCATCCGATAGTCTTAGAACGTGGACTGAAGATTGGTGGTTAATGTAACACGATAGGAACTGCTCATTTGCATACAGCGTACGTTAGTGTGATGTCATTAAATAATCTCCACGATGACATGGTAACTCAAAACATTCAGCTATAGAACCTGTGTGCTAAGCTGGCTAGCTAGCGGTTTAATGAACGTACATGTATACTTAATACAAAGTCGCTTTGGATAAAAGTGTCTGCCAAATGAATAAATGTAAATAAATGTAAGATATTTAAGACAATATCCCAGGTCAGGATGATCTAAATAGTTTTTGGACATATTTTAAACCTTTTCTTTAATGTACAATTCCATTTTCCCCCTATTTGTTTTCAAATATCATCTTTCAGATGTCACAGGACACACGTTCATCATCATCCTGATTAGATTCATAAAGTTATGACGAGGAGAGAGTTGGGCTGGTCATTACAGGCATCGTGTTTCATCATTACAAGTTGCCTATGCACATCTCCAACTCCCCAAGTGCATTGGACCACAGGGTCAATCAGATTACAGCATTCTGCATGTTCACTAATCAGATTGGACCTCTCATTTTCATCTGCTGTAAATTCAGGTCAGTGCATAGTCACTTTATAAAACTTCAAAAGCAGAAAATACGGAAAATTACTGCTTTGAGTATGTTTTTGCTATTTGGAGATGTATATTGCATCAGGTATTACCTTAAGGCTATCGGAAACTGAAGACACCATTGGAGACATCATGGAAGAGAGGTGAGACGTGACTCAGAGGCCACCTGCCTTCCCAATACTCCAGCTAGCACCTTTCTTGAGACTTTTTGGTATAGTGTTACTAGGGGATTTTTGTCCCTGGAGTTCTTGTTGGGTCACTTCCCAACAGCCTGAATCCACCAATGCCCCACCAATCTGTCCTGACAAAACTTTCTTGTATTTCTAACCATAACATGGTTTCTGTTTCTTCTCCTTTTTCTGGCTCATTCTCAGCTTCAGTCTCTTCCCTGGTCTGAGTGACCTTCTCAGCCTTTTAACTGATCTTGGCCTCTGATCCTTTCCCTGTTTGTTCCCTCTGAGCCACACCCTGATCCTATCCCAGTCACAGACCTTCATCCTTCCACTGTGTGAGTGTGAATCTCTGGTCTCATACGAAACACATTCCACATGCCTGCCCTAGAGTCAGTATTGAACCATGCTCCTGCACCCGGGTTGATCTCAGACAATGCATCTAATTTAGTGTTAATCTCAATCTATGTCCCTGGCCCAGGGTGGACCTTGAATCAAGCAGCTTCCCCAATGTTAATCTCAGGCCATTAGGCCAACCCAATGTCAAGCTTAGACTGTGCCTCTGACCCAGAGCTGATGTCAAAATGTGACTGGCCCAGTGTTGATCTTGAACCATACGCCTACCCTAGTTTCGATCTAGATCTAGAACCATGCATTCTTTAAATGAAATGTATTTCCCAGTATTGATTTTGAATCATGCACCTGCCCCAGTGTTGATTTTGAACCAAAAGTAGGACCCAGTATTGATCTTGAACCATTCACCTTCCCCAGTGTAATTCTTGAACCATGTTCCGGACCACATACCTGCCCCAATGCTGACCTCACACCATGCGTCTGACCCAGGGTCAATCTCAAAACATGCCTGGCCCAATGTCGATGTTGAACCATATGCATGACCTGTGTTGATCTCCTACAGTGCACCTGCCTCAAATGTGGATCTGAAACATGTCGCAGTGTTAATATTGAACTAAAGGACACAGTATGGCTCAGTATTGATCTTAGACCCATGTACCTGGCCAGGTGAATTTCAAACCACGTGTTTTCCCCAGTGTCAGTTTTGGGTCTTGGTGACATAGTCTCCATCTTCAACCATTTACCTGGTCAATTTGAACCCTTTGAATACCATGTCCTATCCATTTTGCCGTTTGGCTTAATGTCAAATGAATGGGATGTTTTTACCTAATGGTGAAATATACAGAGTAGTGTCAATGCAAAAAAGGGGCGGAACTACCATGATGGATCTCAGTCACTGTGTAGCCCGTGATGTCAGAGGTTTTAGCTTTTTACTGTCAAAGGAGTGGAGACATTTACAGTATGATTGGTGAGCATCTGAGATCATATGGAGAAGACGTCCATTAAACAACTCGAACAGTTCAGTTACTCAGCAAAAAGACAAACTTATAATCAAGACTTACAAAGAATCAGATGAGCAGGCCGATAAGCTAAGTGGCAGTCGCGTAGGATGCAGACTGGAAGAACATTACTATATTACAGAAAGAACCATAAATTAATATAAGAGATACGGTTTGTATTTCCAGGAAGTGGAGGACCAGTTAAGGTGAAGTAGATATTGCAAGTTACGGAACATTGATCAACAAAAGAAAAAACATTTGCATGTTAAAAATGGCGTGTTTCCAACGTTTGGAAGAAATTCTCTACCGTAGGAGTCGTTAAGGAGTCGGTTCCACAATATGAAGTCCATACATTTACATTTAACCCTCTTGCGTTAATTAAGATTAACATTTGGCTAAAATTTGATAAGCGATCATTTATATTTATTCATTGTTTTGTGATATTAAGGAGCCTTTTTTCCCAGCAGTTTTAACATTTTTTGTCATGAGTTATCTCATGACTGTTTTTGCCCTATATCGCAAATATGACCATGTTCTTGGATTTCATCTATTAAAGCCTTTTTTTAAAAATCTTTCTCGCTCTTGTCCTTGTCATTCATGCCATGGAAATCCAACTGCTGTCATCACAACTTAGAGTCTTTAACTGCCATCCGTGTTTAGACTCTGAGACATATGAACCCTGTCGTGAACTCGGAATCTTCCGGCAGCCGCGGTGTAACCATCGTTCACCACGGAATTTGGACTATCAGTCATCTCCCACAGCGATTCCATCTATCTGGACAAAAAGATGGTGCTGTAAAACTGATGCTCCATCGACAAGATGCTCAAAAACCGTTTTACTGAGGTATTTAACTAAAGATCATCACTACTACACATCAAAACACTTCGGATTTGGCCCTATTGCGTCAATTCTCAATGAACTCATCACTGATGAGAAGCGGGACATACTGAAATACTCACTCTTGCCTGTGCTATAGAATAACATCCTCCCAGGTTATACTGCTCGGAGATGTCAATATCCATGTTGATACTTACTGTTCAATTACAGCTGAACTAATGAATGTTCTTGAATGCCCCGATTGAACACGGCATGTGAATTTTCCCACCCATACCCATGGACATATTTTTGACTTAGTTTGTACATCAGGTCTTAATAATGTTCCTACAACTGGTACACAAATTGGCATCTCAGATCACACACTTATAGAAATTTTCCTCGCTGTAAGACATACAATAAAACTGCGGTATCTTATCGCAACCTAAAAGGAGTCGACCCCTCATTATTCTCCACCTCTGTCTGTACGTCCTTACTTTCTGTCTCTTTGAAACCGTCCTGTCCTTCAAACATCCTCTCAGCTGCTCTTGAGGAGCATTCCCCCATCAAAACAAAGCTGGTGCCCTCTTCTTACTCATTGCCTTGGTTTACTCCTGAACTGCGGGCAATGAAGAGAGTCGGTCATCATCTTGAATGACTCTGTAGAAAAACAGGCCTCGCTGTTCATTCATTATCTCTTACAGATCATCAGCTGAAGCACTGCACTGAAGTTCAATGTACTTTTCCTCTATTATCCAGCAAGCAAGTTGTATACCTAGAACCCTCTTTGCTACGGTGAACAAGCTAATTCACCCGCCAGCTCAGGACTCACACAGCTCTGATGAACTTTGTGACTCATTTCTGCACTTCTTTCAAGGTGAAAATCGTTTCCATTTACCAAACATTAACGTCAACCATTTCTGAAGTTCCTCTGCACAAATGTCTGTCTGAACACCTTGTCCACCCTTTCTCCACCTTTACTCCCACTTGCCTATCATCAGTCAGTCATTTCATTTAACATTCTAACTCAGTGCTTCTCCAAACTGTCCTGGAGGACCCCCTGCACTGCACATTTTGTATGTCTCCCTCATCTAACACACCTGCTTCAACTCATCAGCTCAGTAGTACAGACTGCAAGACCTGGATCGGGTCTGTCAAATGTGCAGTGCTGGGGTCGTCCAGGACAGGTTTGAGAACCCCTGCTCTAACTCATCATCCTGTCAGTTGGACCCTGCTCCAACCTCCCTTCTTAAACAACGTGAGTCAGTCATTTTGGCCCCTATTTCACATATGATAAACACATCTCTTGCATCTGCCATTGTTCCAACTGAGTTTAAAATTGCCGCTGTTACACCAGTCCTTAAAGGTCTGCACTTATATAGCGCTTTTTTAACCTTAGCAGTTCTACAGAGTGCTTTACACTGGTTCTCATTCACACACACTCACACACCAATGGTAGTAGAGCTGCCATGCAAGGCGCTAGCTTGCCATCGGGAGAAACTCGGGGTTCAGTGTCTTGCTCAAGGACATTTCGGTATGTGGAGTCACGTGGGGCGGGAATCGAACCACCAACCCTACGATTAGTGGACAACCCGCTCTACCACCCGAGCCACAGCCTTCTAAACTTCTGGAAAAAGCTGTAGCCTCCAAGTTACAATCACATCTTGCAGCTAGTAATCTCTAAGACCCGTTCCAATCTGGTTTTCGCCTATTCCACCTCACTGAAACTGCTCTCTTGAAGGTTATTAATAGTGTTGGGTCCGAGTCCACCCTTGTCGAGTTTGAGACCAAGTCCTTATCCAATCGAGTCCGAGTCCAAAAGGGTCCGAATTGGACTTAAGTCCGAGTCCTTAATGGCCGAATCTGAGTCGAGTCTGGCCGAGTCCAGAAAGTAATTAAATTGACAAAAGATTTGAAATTGCAATTGTTAAATTACTATTTTAACCTTCACAAACCGATGGCAACAAAAATGGAACAAAAAACACCACTATTACATTTTACCATTGCCAATTAATACTATTATTTCATGTCATCGGCACCTCAACTAATTTCCTATCAAAAAAATGGCTTCGAAGAAAAAAAGAGATATAGAGGTAAATGTAGAACTTTTAATATATTACAAGTGTATGAAAATACAAATGAAGCTGTTTTGTTATTGTATCACACGATATCGTGTCCTCCAAGTTGGAGCTGACATTTCAGTGATGTGATGCATCTCCCCCACAGTTATATAGTCAGAGAGAGAGAGAGAGAGTACAGAGTAGACTTACATTCAGCAGCAGCTCATAACTACAAGCTTCAAGCTTTATTACTGCTTTAATCTGTCTGAATGACAACAAACTCATTTCTGAACACAGCTCTGATCTTCTAACTTTTTTTCATTTTAATTCCTAAAATGAAATTTAAAAAATCTCTATCGGCACGGCTTATGATATTTACTACATTTAGAAATACACTTCCCATTTTACCTGAAATTCAAGACTAATGTTTGGCGGTAGGCGATACGACTACGATCTTATTTCACGATAACGCTACGTTTTCTCAGGTAGGTCTATCTAAGTAGTATTCAAGTAAGAAATACTACGGAAATCGAATAAAGCAATTAAATGTCAAATAAATTAGACTTCACTGTATGACATATACCGGGATTCTTATTCAATTTACTGAAGTTATTCCGTTAAATGAGTGCGTGAGTGATTTTCTCCTAGTCTTTTGTTGAATGATGAACATTAATGAGACAGACAGCGGCAGATTTATTAGACTGCTGTCACTTTAAGACCTAATGCACAGATTCAATATACTGTATTGACACACCTCAGATTTTTCCCCACCTGTTTACATTCACTTGAGACATAACTGACCGTGTTTGCATGAAGAAAAGAACTTCACTGTGCTGTAATGTATATGTGACCAATAAACACTCATTATCGTTAATGATCTCCTCCTCTAGGCGGACTCTGGATTTCTTGCCTGACCTGAGCTTTTGAGACTATATGCCACAAAACACTCTTTTCTCAACTTTCAGATATTGGTATTACTGGCACTGCTCTATCCTGGTTTTCTTCTTACCTCACTACCAAGCAATATTTGATCTCTATTAAGAAAAACCAATCCCCTATTGCTCCTCTCACTCAGGGTATCCCCCAGGGTTCTGTAGTAGGTCCACCACTGTTCATAATTGACGTTCTCCCACTAGGTCAGCTCATCCGTCGTCATGGTTTCAGTTATCACTACTATGCTGATGACCCCCAGATTTATACACCCGCATCCGTTTTCATCCGTTTTGATGAAACGCATGGCATCAGCTTATAAACTGTCTGTATCAATGATGTCAAAATTTGGTTAAACAGTAATTTCTTCAAATTCAATGCTGAGATCATGATTTCTGTGCCACACACACTTATAATCTGAGCAAATCTGACCAAATCCTCGAAAGAATCTGCGAAATTGCTTTCGATCCATCACTTACTTTTGAAGCCCACATTAGAACCATCACTAGACCTGCTTTCTTCTATCTACATCACATTGCACGACTTCGCTCCATTCTCAGTTTGAAGGATGAAAGCACGATCGCTAGTTCGTGCTTTCATACCATGACGTCTCGACTACTGTAACTCGCTCTCCAATGGCCTACCAGCTAAAACTATTGCCCGATTACAATACAATTCTCACTAGCACCAAGCGTTCTGCAAACATCACTCCCATCGTGTTTAGTCTTCACTGGCTGCTTGTCTAATTGCCGTTTTAAGTTTAAAATTCATCTTCTGACATACAAAGGTCTCAATGAACTGGCATCTCATTCATATATGAGATCTGCACGCACACCAGCACGCACTCTTCTTTCTTCTGATTCCAGATTGTTGTCGGTCCCTAGATTTCATCTGTCCACTTTCGGTGGGAGATCCTTCAGAGTAGTTTCACCTAAACTGTGGAACTCTCTACCTCAGAGCCTCTATTTCTATCTTTAAGACTTAGCTTAAAACACATCCGTCTATTAATGATTGATGTTTTATTTCCTGTTTTGAAATTGAGATGTATATTCATGTACTTTGTCCTGTTAAATGTATATGGAGTGTAAAGTGTCCTTGAGCTTGTGGAAAGGCACTATACAAATAAAAGATTATTATTATTATTATTATTATTATTATTATTATCATCATAAATCAGCTCTTCTAGCCCCACTCTACTATCACGTATGCTAGGAAAGTATGGAAGTGTGTGTGTCGGGCTGATTTTGCGTGAAGACTTTGCTATTTTTGCTGAACATTACTCTAATAAGTGACTCTTAGTATTTTAGTGGAATATTATAACACACCACCGTACTCTTGATGTTTATGGAAGAAGGTATGGAAGGAGTCTCCAGTGTCAGGGCTTAGTTTTTACTGTATATCTGGTATAATGGAAGTGATAACAGGAAGTAATGTGTCTCATGGGCGTTCCATAACATTAAATGTAACTATAAATGGATAAAAAGTAAATATGAATAAATTTGCTGTAGTACAAGAGGATAAAGCGGTTTAGGACATCACACCACCCCGTCGTTGATCATTTTCCTATCACAGCACACCGCCGAGTGTTTAATACGTACATAATATTTTAATATTGCCATGTAATCATTTATCGGTCCATCAGAAGGCATCTGTTCAAGGAAATCCAACAAAGTGGCTTCACAGGTTTCACAGCAAATAGGTTTATCTACGCCGGGTTTGCTTGACGTTAAGAGTGTTTGCCTTGGCCTTTGTGTAGGCATGTGTGCTAAGATTGATGAAGCACCTCAGGAAAGCAGACATGGTTGAGGTAATGGTGGCCTGTGCGTCTGTTATGACCGGACTGCGCTCATTTCCTGAGACTAGTGCTGAGGGACTATCAGCGAAGAGGGAAACCAGAGAGGGAAATTGGCAGCTAATCCAGACATCTCTTTTGCTGATTTGAGCCTGGTTTTGTGGAGTCCTGAGCAACGTTGTGATGTCCTCGCGCTACGATCGCACCGATTCATACCCTAGAGTGCTTGAGACTGATTTAGGTGAAGGTCAAGCAACTTAAACAGACTGCAAAATATGTTTATGCTTGTGTCATGTTAATGGTCAAAGCCTACTTTTTCATGGTCCAGGCTGTTTTCTTGTCGTCGTGAAGAAAGAAAATCTCAATAAGGATGGATGATCAGAAAAAAAAACATCCATATTCACAGCCCTGTTCACGCTGGATTGGGTTTCATTTAACTTTTAAACAGATTATATTTCTTTGTAGCATGTCTTTCAGCTTATTACACAATGAGAACCAAAACTTTAGGCTTCGGTTCTCCTTTTGTCAGTTTTCGGCCAGTATTAGTCATAGGAAATTCCCTAAACCTTGAGAGGACGCTATGACACTCTTCCTTTGTATGACAGGCAACAGCATTAGCTCTTCTGTTCCTCATTGGTCCATTAGTGCTCTGGCTCCGCCCACTTGTTGCACCCGTGTCTTGCTTATGGATGCAGTAGGACCCATAATGTATACTCCTTAGTTTGAACCTTGTCTATGTAAATGCATTTTTTTTTTCTTGTTTCTGTTTTCTTGTATTTCTCATCATTCTACTTGATCATTCCTAGTTACGGTTAAAGAATGAGTAAAGCTGTGTGAAAGCGTATAATTTAATAACTATACATTTATTCTGTCACTATCGCTAGACAAACGAATAGGAGACAGACGTATGGTCACAAGAGTTGTAAATCTAGTTCTTAAACCGAACCTTCCTTTCTCACCGTCTTATAAGCGTATTTACGGTTAGGGTTAGAATTTGTGGGCGGGGCTTGCTTTACTTTTACGTACGACTTTATTTGTATTTAATGAACCAAATGCCAACCACATCGCTCTCGTTTGTTGAAATCCGTATCAATTTTTCAGGTTATCTCACTTTTTCGTTCGTGTAAAGGGAGAGTCATTTATTTGAAACCTCCTAGCTACGGTTTGGAATGAGTGAAGCGGCGTGAAAGCATTTTATTTATTTAGGAACTACGAATTATCTGTCGCGATACTCCGACTAATGGGAAAGATGTACGCCGATGAGAGTCGGAAATCTATTGATCAACTTTTCTTTAGTAGTTATGGAGGTTAAGGTTAGAGTTTTGGGGGCGGAGTTTGCGTTTGTACTTTTACTTACGACTTTATTGGAATGAAATGAAGCAAATTTCGACTCCCCACTGTTCTCGTTCGCGAATTTGCAAACATCTTCATGAGATCAGACTTTTTAGTTGGCGTTAAAGTACGAAATAAAGTAAGTTGCTTGGAAATCCCTGGCTGAAAGTGCATGTTTAGTAACGACTATCAACTATTTAGTAACTAACTTAAATCTGGTTCGAAGTTAGTTCAAGCTTTTGAAGTTAGGTTTTTGTCTTTTTTTTTTGTTTTGAAATTCCAAATAAAGTCTGGAATAAATTCCAGCCACAACCTCCTCGATCGTTCAAATTCGTACACATTTGTCATGATATCGGGATATTTTTTATTTATGCGAAGAACAGCGTGCCGCTCGAAATTCCTAACTATAGTACGGAAATAGCGAAGCCGCGTTTTCTGCTCTACGGCCTTTCTGGTCTTTCTGGTCTTTCCCTGCGTGTCAGTGAGCGATGTGAAAGGAAGCAGGTGTCAGAAACACAAACCGAGACGCTCAATCCTAATCCCGTGAGAATTACTGGTGAAAAGGGCAGCCCTGCGGCATTTTACATCGTACCTTCAATAACTCGGCAAGATTGCTTTTTCAAAACGCTGATATATTGCTGTATTGTACGTACAGCCATGCCATGGGTGTGATCGATTAGGGTTTTTAAAAGTAGACATTATATTTCAGTTTAGACGTCACAAATCACAAATGTGCCCCGATGTAGGGTCGACCTGGCGATAAACAGGAGCTCTGAAAAACAAACAGCGTTAAAAAAACAATGAGTGCTGTTTACATGGTAGTTTCTTAATCAGATCATTGTGTTAATCGGGTTAATATCGGATTACTGTTGTCCGTGTAAATGTACTGTATGGTGCAGGAACATATCGGTTCAGTTCATTTAACTTTCGAGCTGCTTCATGAAATACGGATCCAACGTCGGACTCGGACGTGTTTGGATATTTTTAAGGTTTTATTTTCTCACCCAAAGGCGTCGAGTCGCCGACGTGACCACTACGTGATGCACTGAGCGCAGCGTTCATTAATAAATCAGCTCAAAGTCATCGCTACTGATGAGTCAAGATCTTCATCTGCGTGAGGGTCTCGGCAAGTGCCCCGCATTCTTCGCCGAAAACGGACAAATGATTAGAGATGCTTGTCTACTTGAAATATCCCTCCTCATTACTTAGAAAAAGCTAATTATCCGCAGCCCCTTCACTGTTTTCTCCTTGAATAATACGCTTTTTTCACGCAGTGTACTTCTGTGCTGAAATTAACATCACACATAGAGAGAGGCCTGTATGTTTACTGAGCGTAAATATGATGAATTGGACATTGTTTCGTGTTTAAGAGATAAAATCGCGTTCGCTTCATTTCTCCGTACGAATGTCACACTTTTAGCTTTTAAATGTCACATGGGCTTCACGTGTGAATGATCACTTAACTCGTGATATTTACACGTGCTGTTTTTAGACAGTTCACGTGTTATGTTTCATACATTTGTCATGTTCAGTGCAAGTGTTTTTGTTTTCACGTGATTTTAGTCGCGTGATTCATTTATTTCCACGCGTCACTTTTACAAAAATGGATTTATTTTCGTGTGACCTTTTCACAATTTATTTAATTCTCTCGTTATTTTGATGTGATTCATTCATTTTCACTTTCACTTGATTTAGTGGGAAAAAATTTTCTAATTCCACATTACTTATTTTTGCGTTATTTTACACGATGAATTTATTTTGATGTGATTTTACACAATTTATTTATTTTCACGTGTGATTTTTTTTACCCGATTCATTTTTCTGTGATGTTTACACAATTCATTTATTTTCACGTGATTTTACACGATTCGTTTATTTTAACGTGATTTTTTTTACACAATTCATTTATTTTCACGTGATTTTACACGATTCGTTTATTTTAACGTGATTTTTTTTACACAATTCATTTATTTTCACGTGATTTTACACGATTCGTTTATTTTAACGTGATTTTTTTTTTACACAATTCATTTATTTTCGCATGATTTTACAAGATTTGTTTTTACGTGATTTTACACAATTTATTTATTTTCACGTGTGATTTTTTTTACCCGATTCATTTTTCGGTGATTTTTACCCAATCCATTTATTTTCCTGTGTGATTTTTATACAATTCATTTTTCACGTGATTCTACACAATTCATTCATTCTCATGTGTGATTTTACACGATTCATTTTTACGTGATTTTACACCATTGATTTATTTTCCTGTGTGATTTTTATACAATTCATTATTCACGTGACTCTACACGATTCATTCATTTCCATGTGGGATTTTACACGATTCATTTTTCACGTGGTTTTTAAACTGCATGTGATTTGTTTCACACAAGGAATTCATTTTCATCTAAGTTTTTTGTTTTTTTTTAATGATTCGTTTATTTCCACGATTCTTTTTCTTTCACGTCATGTTTTTCGGGTGACGTAACATTTCCTCATGGGATTTTTACATTATTCATTTGTGTTCACATCAGATCACACAGTGATTGATTTTCACACGTAAATACAGTCATTCTCCTACTCACATGATGTCACGTGTTTACTTGAATACATGGTGAAATGCACTCTCGCGTGCTTTTCACGTGATCACTTTACTCCCATAATCACGTGAAATGTATGATGTTTCCGTTAGGGGCAGGGGATCATATGTTTTTCACACGTGACATCACTTGTATACAAGTGTGAAAAATGTTTCAAACCAGTCACGTATCTAAACGTGTTTGCTGTAAGGGGCAGCATGCTGTGTTCAGATAACCCATTTGCTTGTTTTGCAGTTTATTAATAATTCACTCCACTTTACTCCGAAGTTCACCGCCGCTCGTTGCATTTCCTAAATGAAAATGTTGTTTTGATGAGAAATGGCAGGTTATCTGTAATGACTCCACTGTCTCCTGTTCCAGTCACAGTCCTGTTCTTGTTGATTGACTTTGCTCTGCAGGGACCCTGGCCTGATTAGTGCTCATTAGATGAGAGGGGGAGAGGGGGAGGAGAGGGAGCTCTTGAGAATGGAGACCGAGAGAGGAAGGCTCTCCATGGTGACATTCATTTATAGCTCTGAGTTTTTGGTAAGAATTAATATTCTGAGGCTATTCTGAAACGGAGCATGATTGTGCTGTAAATTGTAAACAAATTGTTTTTATGTGGGTTTTTTTTATTTTTTTATTTTTTTTAGTGACAGCATCTAAGAAGAAGAGATGAACACGAGCCATGAGCTGTTGCACCATCTAGTGGCAAAGTCTTTAATTAATAGTAATAAAGATCCACATTTTGTAAACATATTTAGCGACAATGTAATAATTATTTATGCTAGATCACTGTTAAAATATATATATATATATATATATATATATATATGTGTGTGTTAAAAAACAGTCACTGACAGTACTGCTCGTATTTAAGCTTGGCTCCTAGTTTGGTTCCTGATAGATTCTTCTTGAACTCTTCATCGATCTGCTTACTCTGAGCCTCGCTGAAGTGGCCTACCTCACCTGTTAAACAAACAGAATGAGCAAAGATTAAAATGTGGATATCTGGTCATCAGTTCATGCTATATTGATAATATATTGTGACAAAGAAACATTTATACGGTACCGGTAACCCAGAGGTATAGCGAAGGGGTTATTTCACCATATTTAACCATTCCAAATGTCACATGATCTCTTTTGTTTTGTTTTGTTAATCACATTTAAACACCTAATTGCCATTTCCCATCCACGAGCTAACTCAATGACACAGGGAGGGTGGGGCAAACACATGCTTCCTCTGAGGCACGTGACGCCACACTCCATGTCTTTTTCAAACTGCTGCTCATGCTGCATCACAGGGCAACATAACACACACACACGGAGGAAAGCGCTATCTGCCCTCTTCCACCTACGTCAGCTCACAGACGCCCGTGATTGACGAGTGTCGCTGTGATTGATAGTGGAGAGAGAGTATGCCGTCCCGCACACCCAGTGAGCACGGCCAATTTTACTGTCTTGATTCTCTTGCTAGGGTGAACACTCTTCTGTTGGAGCATTTATGTGGATCGAAAGTAATGGCACCCTGTAAAAGGACTTAAATTATTCTTACAATGTTTTAGCATTTGTGAGAACAAATCGCTTTCTGTTTATTTGAGAGTCGAGTTTTCCTTTGCAAAGTAGATTGTGTTTGTTTGCGAAATGTTATGTTTATTTCTTTAGTTTTGGCACAAATTTAACTCCATACTACTTACTTTTTGTGTTATTTTTTCACACTTTGCCTCTTCTTCTTTTTTTTGTTTTTTTGTTCTTTTTTCGAAATTGAGCTCCCGATGGTTTTTGTCACTTAATTTTGCATCTCAACTAATCAATCCTGATTGCTATTGCCGCTAATACGTCAGCAGCAAAAAATTCTGCCATGATCATTATTGGCCGTAATGCCGTAAAAAAAAAAAACTAAATCATCATCATCACTGACCCTCACACACACACTTCACAGTCACAGAGAAACAACAACGGTGATGACTGATAAGTATGATGTACTGTTTAATTTTATTCAAAAATAAATTTTTTAAAAAATAACACCAGTGATGAGTGTTGTGGTGCACCTAGGGTTAGCGAATACAGCCTTGCACACACTGCCGTTTATCTACATCAGCACTAGGGGGCGCCAACAAACCACTTTGACTAAAAAAACTTTTCTGGGGTAATAATAGACGTGAAGAACGTTGAATGTGGCTTGGTACTTTGGGATGAACTGGAACCCCGACTGCACCCCAGACCTCCTCGACATCCCAACATCAATGCCTGATCTCACTAATGCTCTTATAGCTGAATGAACACAAATCCCCACAGCCACGCCCCAAAATCTAGTGTAAATCTTTCCCAGAAGATTTAGCTTATTATAACAACAAAGGGGAACAAAGTCGATATTAATGCCCATGGCCAAAGGGCACAAGTGGGAGTGATGGTCGGGTGTCCATATACTTTTGGCCATATACTGTAGATAGATAGATAGGAAGATAGATAGATAGATAGATAGATAGATAGATAGATAGATAGATAAATAAGAAAACATTGTTTAATATTTGCTTGAACCCCCCCCCCCCTCCTTTTTTTATTCCACCTTCACCACACCTCTACAGATGACAGTAAGGATCTTGTTTACAATATATAAAGTTACATTTTTAGACGATCAAAGGCAATCGTGAGATAGGGACAGAAGAAATGAAATGAAAGGAATGCAGAAGAAAAGACAAAAAAGATAACTCCATTAACAGAAGGACATAGACAAACAAACAAACAAATAAATTGATGGTCAATTCCATACACGCTGTGATTTTCTCTCCCTTAACTGTAAAGCACAGAAACTGCTTTCAATAAAGAAAGAAAGAAAGAAAGAAAGAAAGACCTTTCAAAGGTTTTATTTCTGTTTTGTTTTATCATTACACATAAAACGTGTGTGTGTGCGTGCGTGTGTGTGTGTGTCTTTCCGAGGTATCCAAATGCTAATTATTATTAAATAATTTTTTTTTAATTAATAAAATAACACAGTCTACTACTTAAGATATCTTCAGTCATTTTTGATTTTCAGGAATATTTTTATTTTATTCAGTTTTATTTCAGGATTTTTTTCTTTGTGCCCAATATACTGTAACTCTTCAGTCTTCAGTCCATTTTTTTGTTTTGTTTTGTTTTGGGTTTTTTTTTTCAGCTTGCTAAGCTGGTTAAGTCTCTTCTTCATTTTTCCTTTTGGTGTTTGATTATGAGTTCTGCATGTTTCCCTGTAAGGCAAAATTACACGGTGAATAGACTTTTCAGAAATATGAAATATACAAGCTATAGCTATTTAAGAATGTGTGTCATATTTAACAATGACTAATTCTACTGACACCAGAACTCATCTGGTCGTCATATTTCCACCCAATAGAGTATACAGTACATTCAGGTTATGTGCATTATGGGCATTAAAGAGCTATTCAAATGTCTTATGGTCCAAAAGGCAGCACATATGAGGAATATCACAAATAAATAAAAAAATGAATACATAAAGGGAGAAAAATGTTTCTGTTTGTTTTTTCTCCCCGTTTCAGCATACCAGGTTCAACTAATACTACAGCAGATAGTGCTGTAGTATTAGTATAATTTTTTTTTTTTTTTTTTTTTTTTTTTTAATATGATAAACTTCAAGACGGATATAATGCTGGTCCTTGGTCTTTTTTTTTTTTTTTTTTTTTTTTACTTATTTCTTTTGTTTAAACAAAAGTCTGGTCATTTAAATGTGGGACTAGCATTGTAAGTGCACTGTTGTGTAAATATTGTGTTGCCTTTAATGTCTGGTCCGCTTTACATAGCAAAGCATTACTATTACAAATCTATTATTCAGTTAAATAATAGGCCTATCTACATGGTTTAAATTTATATTCTGCCACGTCCAATATTTCCTTTCATGTAAGACCAAAAAACAAACCCTGCCAGGTTTATAAAGTACAGTGTAAAAACATAAAGGCTATTTATTTGTCTGTTTTAAAAAATATATATTAATATGTATAAAACAGGTATAAAAAAAAGATGAATTAATTCAATAACTGTGATAAAGAATATTTATGGAAATTGTTGATCAGATGTTTATCAGACATCATCAAACATATCCCATCATTTGTTCAGTGTAACAGTAAATCAATCAAATTTCATTGACATGAATAAACAAATAAATACATTAACGAAATAAATATACGGGGTTTTTTTTTTTAAATAAAAGAAGCAAAAACAAATGTAAAATAAACGTGAAATTCATACACAAAGGCCTGGGTCAGAATTTCCAATAGGTCAAAGATATTCTGTAAATAAATAAATAAATAAATAAATAATCACTTCACCCATTCATCCTTGTTCATCTCTGACTGAGCATGCTTTTATTTCTGATTGTATTATCAGTGCCTCGTACACAGACTATTCAGACACACAGTGTGTGTCCATTAGACCTACGGTACAATAGAGAAGTAGTCCTTTGTTGGCGAGTAAATGATCATTAAGAGGGCTTAGACAATCTTTTTTTTTTTTTTTTTTTTGAACTGACGTCACCACTGCCTTATAAAATGGCAAAAAGGCACTGGCGATTTTAGTGCCCATGATATGAAGTGAAGATGGAGAGACCGTACCCTCTGTCTGCTTTACTACTTGTGTTAATCCTCAGTGTCACCACGGTCTGTGGTATAAACTACAGACAGACCGGGTCCTGCCCAGAGAACCGGAAGGCCTATAATGGATCTTGTTATGAGTTTGTGACCCTTCAGCGGAGCTTCTATAACGCTCAGGCTGGATGTGAGCGCGGCGGTGGACATCTGGCCTTCGTCCACAATGAAGAAACACAGAAGTTTCTCCTGACGCATCTGCAGCCGGGATACAACTGGTGGTTCGGGTTAGCGTCCGCGTCCTTCGACCTGAGCTCGAACTCTTCTGAGGGTGAGATGGTGTTCATCACGCTGGATAGAAGTAATCCTAAACTATTTGTAGTACCTTCTGCACCATTTTTAATTGTACTGATACTGTAAACTAATCGTGCTTTCTTATATCATCACCCTGTCATAGTCCACCATGAGACACAAACACATAACGTGTAAATGTTCTTCAGCTGTCACTTTTTTTTAATGATGGAGTAGGCAATTCCAGGATTGGGGCGCCATTTTGTAATGAATTTTATTTAGCATTCTAAGAAAATTCTAGGAAAACATGCATTCAACCGTTTGAAGAAGAAAACAAACCCCATTGTGACCCACCTCAGGCAACAATATCTCATTTTTACAAGGTTTCTTTGAAGACAAACTGCGTCTTGCTTTTAAACGAGTATACAGTGTATACTCTTGAACTTTTTAGAATTAGCAAATGCACAAACATGCGGTTAGCTAGCATTCAGGCTAATGGCGTAAGGACATTAAGGATATTCTTATCGAAATGTCATTTTTAAATAATAATTTGCTTTCAGTCTATGATTTGTGCTTAAAGCTAGTGACCTTGTCAGTCAATATCACATGATCATTGAAAGCAATGGGGGGAGAAAGGACGAGCGCACATGCTTTTCTTCTTCCCATGATCTTCAGGAAATTGAGATGATCTCAATTTGACTTTCTTCATTTGATTTATTAACCGGTGATGTGGGGCACTGGCGCGAAAGGACACTTTGGACAGAGAATCAGACGTGGACCATCTTCGTTGTGTCACAGTAACGTTAACGGGTTTAAATGAACTACTGTATAATGTGCATTTTTTTCAGAATCTGTAATGGACGACTCGTGGAAAAGGACGTTCCAAGCGTGAAATGTTCAACAGATTAACACGTTAATCCTATTAATAATATTTTGTTTCAAGTATTTTAACGATTATATTTCGAGGTAAAGTTATAGTCGTTATAGTAGGCTGGGATTGACAAAAAAAAAACAAAAAAAACGCTGTTTTCTAAATGTTATGAAATTTATCTGAAATATTCAGGTAGGTTTGGGGTTTTTGAAGGAAACTTTAACCGGTGTTTAAAATATCTTTATTCCCTTTACATTACATCCATATTTATAAATGTTATATCAGTGTGACATAAAATGGACCCCGACTGTAGCCTCACTGATCCAATGAACCCTTAAAGAACCATTTTGTTCCAAGACAATTACTTATTGAAGCTGGAAATAATCGAAATGCTGTATTTATAGACCTGTTGTCCTGGCTGGATGGATCTGAAGTGACGTACTCGAACTTTTCTGGGGAGGACGTGCCTGCCGACGGCTGTGGCTACATCTCCAAAGAATCATATTTTCAATGGGGAGTAACCAGTAACTGCAGCCAGGAGTTCTACTTTATCTGCGAGTTTGGTTAGTACCGTATTATCATTGTATACATTCTTATATTTGGTTCAAGATCGACTTTGGACAGACAAATCGGACATGGATCAGATTCATTGTGGTAAGATAATGTAGGAGTATAAATGCAATGGAAATTAGGCTGCCATTGAGAGAAAATGTAGCACTCTTGGACCAATGGTATTCAGCTAGACTAGACTAGACTAGACTAGAGTAGACTTCTAACAAATCCATAGGACTGATCTGTTTCCATCACACTTGGAAGTCACACTAGGAATTTCAGTTGAAGACAGTCAGAAGAAAAAACAAATGGCATTCAAATTGGCAAGAAATTAATTCTCTGTAGTGGTTTTTTTTTTAATACATGTTGGTATTTCTGTTAATGATATTGGTTGTTTCTTTGTATCTTGATCGATTTACAATCCATTAGATATTATTAGGATATGATAAGACTCTAACACACATGTATCTGTTATCTGTTAATGCACCAAACATTCAAATACAAACCTAAACCTACTTTTGTGTTTAAATCTGAATATTGATGAGGATATTTGGCGCACTGAATTCTGGTGGTTCTAACAGTTCCTCAACCTCAGCTACATCACTCGAGAGATGTGCTCGGAACTTGGATCCTCATCCCAGGGTTATTATTTTCATTCGTACCAGCCCAGGACTTTTCCTGACATATTAACCTGGTTCTGTTTCCCAGAATATAAACAAACTAGTAGCTTAATGTAGTGGTTTTCAAAGTGGGGGCCGCCAGGGGGCGCCCAGGGGAGGCCTCAACAATTTGGTGTGAAAAATAAATAAATACATGATTTTCTCTTTCTCACTCACAGACAACCACACACACACACACAAACACACACACAATCAATTCCTAATGTAATGTAATGATGTAAAGATGTAAATTATTAATTTTAAAAAAAGGGGAGATATATTCAGAAGTCTGTATTTTTAATGTGTTTTAAAGACACCTTGCAAAAGGGGGGTCTCGGTCAAATGTTAATGCCATTTCGGGGGCCTTGCCCTGGAAAAGTTTGGGATCCCCTGGCTTAATGTAACGTTTAACCGGGCTGTTACTATAGACCGGGTCACAATTATGTTAATGACATGAATTTGGTGGTCTATCCCTGCATGAACGTAGCAAAAACTCACTCACAAAACTTAGATGTTTGTCGTCTTGGGAATCCGAGAACCGAGGCACAATTCTTGTTGTCTAGTTCTAGAAAGAAAAAAAAACTAAAACAAATAGGACACCTTTTATTTACGTTTGTATTTATATGTCTTTAGAACACATTCTCTGTTCTATCCGAATAATTTATGCATTTCTTGCGTTTGTTTCAGAGTCTGGACAGAGTCTAGCCTGCGTTGACAACCACGCCATGCTGAAGTGTGACCCTGATCAGGTCATAGAGATCGACGAGAGCTTCTACGGCAGGAACACAACGCACTACTGCAGAGCCAACCATTCTCCCTTTAACACATCTGTACAGGACAGGTGCAGCTGGGCGGATGTGGTCCGTGTGGTATCACGTATGTCCTTTTCAACCATTTTCCAAGTCCACAGATAAGAATAAAGTTGACTGAACACGCGCAGAAAGAAGGGGACGGAACTTTTCCATACTTTTCCTTATTGCCATTCTCAGCGACAGGAAGTACTGCAGTTTGGTACCTTTATTATTAAGAGTGAATTATTAAGATTAATTATTAAGATTATTAAGATGTCCCTGTCTTCTTTCCAAAGACACACACTAAAAAGGCCCGACAGGAAAAAGCGGGTCGATGTCGGATTGTTCCAGGGTTCGTGCGTATTCAGTCATGTCGAATCACACTCGAATCACACGGATTATAAAAACAAACACAGCTGCAGTACACAAATATAAAGGGTGTATCGTTACTCATCAGGGCAGATGTCTTCCAGCGAAAAAGCGAGACACGATACATCCACAACGCTAATGGGACACAAAATTCTAGCAGACATGAATTGAAAACATGAAAAGTTAAATATTTACTTATATGCTATTTGCCTTGAGACCATCAATGTCTTTGTCTTTGTTTGAGTAAGCAGTGATGAATGATGCATTGTTTTTAATGTAGTAGGCATTGTGGATATATAATCCTCCATCATATCAAGTGTGCACTAAAAGCTTGTTATGGGACTATGGCTGATGCAATCGTCACATCTCATTCAAATGATTGTGCGCCTGTTTCATTCGTAGAATCCTGCAATGGTCTTCAAGTGTGCGAGGTTCCGGCAAATGAACCAGCCTTTGGAGAACCTTGTCCAGAACTGGGAAGTTACCTGTCTATAAAATATCACTGCAGAGATGGTTAGAGTTCTGCATGCTTCTTATTCCATGCATAAAGCTGGCATTGGTATATGGTTTTTGTTCTTTCCTTAACATCTCAGGTCTTTCATTTTATTCAGATTCTTTTCCAAAAATACCTACCATGTCTATAAAAAAAAATGAAAAAAATGAAAAAAAAAAAACGAGAGCAATAATTAATGAATATAACTATGGTATAATTAGCTTTGTCTACAGTATATGGTTTTTACATGGCATATGCTTTGCAATTTATTGTTGAGCATTATGTGCACAAATGCTTAGCATTTGTCCATAGAAAAGTTTGGGGTAATTTTACATGATTTTTTTTTTGCTGCACTGATTTTTTTAGAACCACATTCATCAACACGACATGGAACCGACTCTAAGGCTTCAAAGGTAGACGATTAACCAAATCATAAATCATTCATTTATCGAATGTGCCTCATCCCATTAAAAAATTCATCGTGTAATTCATTTTCTAACTCTTTAACTTTTCATGTTGAAAGTTTAAAAGGAGCACCTATAATTGCACATGCCACGACCTACATGACAAGTATAACCATGATATTAAAATCAAGTAAGACATTGTCCTATTATTTCACCCTCTTTTTAGTGATGTAGTTTTGTAACTTTCATGATATATTCTTCATTTATTCCTTTATTGTTCATGTCACATGGATAAAGCACTCGTTTCTGTATGTGTATGTGTGAAGATGTCGTATCAATTATTTAATTACATTTTTTTCATCATTTCCGATGCAAGAAAATTATCTGCTGTATTTCCTATATTTCAGGTGTATAAGCAACTGTGATAAAGCTGATCGCCGTTTAAATATGTCTCTAACGACAGATAAAGACGATTTTGTAACTCCTGAGTGGTATCTCCTACAGCCAGACGGTCCAGTAAGTTTCTAACTATGAAATAAAAAAAAATCAAGTGCATAATTACACTATTATTTTCACTGTGAAATTATTCCTGACGTATAAAATAGCAGAGAGTACAGCTGTTCAACAATTTCTGCAAATCTGTACAATCATGTTATATATACAGTATCTCACAAAAGTGAGTGCACCCCTCACATGTTTGTAAATATTTGATGATATCTTTTCATGTGACAACACTGAAGAAATGAGACTTTGCTACAATGTAAAGTAGTGAGTGGACAGCTTGTGTAACAGTGTAAATTTGCTGTCCCCTCAAAATAACTCAACACACAGCCATTAATGTCTAAACCGCTGGCAAAATTTACACTGTTCCACAAGCTGTACACTCACTACTTTACATTGTAGCAAAGTCTCATTTCTTCAGTGCTGTCACGTTAAAAGATATAATCAAATATTTACAAAAATGTGAGGGGTGCACTCACTTTTGTGAGATACTGTATATAATATATAATGTATCAAGGTCAATATTAGAGAACAATTTGTAAACACTGAAATATTGTCATGAGTATTAGCTGTGGGTATACCACTGTTCTACTGGCATGTTTTACCAAATAACCAAGGCATTTCAACAAAAACCTTTATTTTATGGAAAACACAATGATAAAAATTAGAGAACAGTAACCATTGTAGCACGAAAGAAGATTACAAGTAAAATTTTTGAGGGTTACATCTGTCAAAAACTAGTAGGAAGTTTAGAGGCCCTTGCTTTGAATGACTTCAGCACATCTGCGGCCGCAGGACATCACTAGTTTCTCACACTGCTCTGGTGTGATCGTGGTCCATTCTTCTTCCAGTCTCTTCCACAGTTCGGTAACTGTAGTGCGTTTCTTAAAAAAAAAACTGCCCTTCTACTCCTGTAAGGATAGCTTCAAATAGGACTAAGCAGTGCCCTTGAAATTTAGGAAATTGTAGGTTGTTCTCTAATTTTGATCTTCACTGTGTGTGTATATAGCCCATGTGCAAGTTTTAATATCATTTTATCATCTTTTTTTTTAAGACACCTGTGACTCCATGCGATAAAGATTATTCCGATAGTCGGATATATCTGAGTAATAAGCTTGGAAGTGGTACTAATTTTATTCTTTCAAGTGCCATATTGAAAAACCATACCAGTGGCATCACTATTGTATTAAAAGGTATGACTGTTTCTCCAAGTATTTTGTTTGTTTGGGGTTTTTTTTGGGGGGGGGCTAATTATTATGAGCAACTATTTATTCTCTGTTTCCTTCAGCCTTCAGAGATAACAAGCTTGGTTATGGTTGCTACAGTGCTCAACTCAAACCTATACTCATTCCTATCCAAATCAACTCAACAATTTTACCTACGCCCGACTGTTACATTGTCCCTAGCGAGGGGAATATCTACACTTTATTCACAGTCCTCTGCACCATAAACTCGAATTATTTCTGTAATGAGCCTTGCACATACTACCTGAACACCTCTAAAGGTGAGAGTAGACACCCGCTTAATATTACAGGCTGAAGACCAGCTGTTATTCTCGTAAGAATGACCTGTCATTTCATCCTATTTCTGCAGGTGTTCAGTTGTATAATGGCGATAATGAGATCATGCCAAACCTGTTGCTTCCTGTGGGTCAAAATGAGCTGATGGTCACTATTACGAATAAAACTGGTCAGACAATCAACACTACACTCACCGTTATGGTCAGTCTCTAAGCATTAAGTTTTTAGTACTTATATGATTAATCATGCGGGTTTAGTAGCAGAGTTGTCCTTTGACCACTTCTAAAAAAAAAAAACCTATATAAAACCTATATGGAATGTTTAGAAATATTCAACGTTGTAAATGCTTACTTTCTACCTTCCCATTCCAGGTCACAAACAGCAGCAGTAACCCTTCCTCGGCTCTACAGAGTGCTGTGCTTCTGCAGCAAACAGGGGTGCTTTCAACCGCCAAGCTGGCGCAGGCGTTTGAGACTATTTTCAATAATATAAACAGCAGCAGCAGTGATGTTCAAAAAGAGGTAGCAAGATATTCTGTGTCCAGATGCTCCGAGAACCATTTCGAGAACGTGTCTACGTCCGTTGTGAAATTCCGACGTTAGCACCTTACCTCAATTCCATTGTTTCTTCCTGAAGCTTATGGCGAGCATGTGTGAATCGTTGTGCGAAGCAGTGTCCCCGGGAAATACAGCCCAGCTTGAAGAAGAGATACAGATCATTTCTACCTTTATCCTAAAACTTGTCACGCATCAAAATCTGCTAACGCCTGGAACTACGGTACTGAGGGTGTTCATTACGTAATTACGCAGTACTTCTTTGTACTTCTGACCTGTTTGTTTGTTTGTTTGTTTGTTTGTTTGTTTGTTTGTTTGTTTTTAATCCACAGTCGTCAGCAGCCTGTGTTCTTGACTACATTAGTGAGAACCAAATCTCGTTGTCAGAGAGTAATGGAAATGTTACACGATTGAGCGCAGCTTTGCCGATTGTTTTATCAGCCAGTATTCTCCTCAAGCTTTCTGCTAGCAGTGACGAACAGGTACCAACAAGAAACTACCCACCGAAATAAACAAGAGTGATGTGATAGACAGAGATTCTAATGGACGGTTCTTCTTTTACTTTTTCAGACCTCTGAAATATTACTCAAGGCAATGGACCAAGTACAGAGCACCATGCTCGTTAATAAATCGTTAAACACGGAGCCAATAATACTCAGTTCTCCACTGATTAAGCTGTATGTGAACAGGTAAGAGGGTGTTAAATATTAAAAACATGTCAGAAGGGGGTTTTTTTTACATGGTGCCCTGCAATGGACTCGTGTTCCATCCAGGGTGTATTCCCATTTTAAGTTCTTGGGATAGGCTCCAGATCTACTGCAACCCTGTCCAGAATAGAGATGAATGAATGAAAGAATGGGGTCAAAGTACATGTAGGCAACATCCATCCATCCATTTTCCACACCGCTTATCCTACACAGTGTTGCGATGGAGTCCGGAGACTATTCCATGCGGACACCCTGGATGGGGTTCCAACCCAAGACAGCACACTATGGACAATTTGGAAATGCCAATCAGTCTAAAGCGCATGTCTTTGGATTGGGAGAGGAAGCCAGAGGGAGGAAACCCCCGACACACAGGGAGAACATGCGAACTCCATGCACACGGGACGTAGACGGGATTCGAACTCCCAACCCTGGAGGTGTGAACTAAAACGTGCTAAACACTAAGCCATCGTGACCCCCCGACCTCCCCCCCCTTCAGACAAAATCAAACAAGGATAATCCAAATTCAAAACCGAGGGAAACAGTTGAGTCAAAACTAGAAAGTACGACGAAACAGAACGTGATTGGAAGACGTGGGTTCTGCTTTTACGGGAACACGGAGCACGTGAACACAATTGGATAGCAAACCAGTGACAGGACATGGAAGGAGTGAGGACTAGAATTGAAAAAGCTAAATTTACACAAACACATAGCATCGTTCACCATTAGAACAGTGATACCAAAGGCAAAGCTGTGACTGAATAATATTAGATAATTATCATAAAGTGAACATGTGGAGTTTTTCTGATGCCAGCGTATAAACTCGTATTAAGAAAGAAATGCAAAAGAACCTGTCACAGCGTTTTGTTTGTTTTTTTTTTTTGTTGTTTTTTTTTCCCACCTCTTCTAGGCTGACACCAAATAACCTTGACGCAACCCAGATCACCGCTGGGAACGATTCAGCTGCCTTCTCCCTTCCACCTTCGGTTTCTAGTCTGGTTCCTCCAGATGAGCCAGTGAATTTACGTGTGAGTTTCCTTTGGTTTGCTACTCTCTTACCGTTCTATTCGTGCTTGGTGGTTATATAAAGCTGTCTCCCTATGCAAATCAGCAAACACATTTACTGACAAAAAATTTTTTTTTAAAAGACGTTTAAAGATCAGCTGAAAATCTTAGTCAATTTGTTTATCTTGCCTACTTTTAAACAAAAAATACTGAACACGTAATTCTTTTTATAACTTCTGTCCTTTTTGTGTGGTCACAGATGATGAGCATTGTGATAAACCCTTTCGCTTGGAACAGAGATGAGTCTATTAGCGGAACGGTCGGGTTTCTCTCTCTTAACACGGATAATGGCTCCGCCATTGCAGTCAGCGATCTCAGTGAGGAAATCGAGGTATAACGTCTCATGGCCAAAGATGCGTCATGATTTTTAAGTGAAAAGCCATTATTTCCTGTTTGTGTTAGTTATCTGTTTTTAAACATTAAACTCCTCATAGCAAAGATCTCTCCTCCAGGTCATCCGGTTTCCTCCCACGTGCTAAAACGTCAAATGGTGCGATGGCAATTCTAAATTTCCCTTAGATGTGAATGTCTACTATCTCATCCAGGGGGCATCCCAAGGTTTAATGACAAATCCAGTTCACGATCCAAAAATTCAAAACAGGCAAAAGGCCAAACACAGCAATAGATGATCAATCCAGACAAAGGGTGAATCCAAAGAGTAGTCTTTCAACAAAACATCAGTTTGATACAAGATACACAAACAGAGATGTTGGCAAGACTTCGTAATAATTCTGTGCGTGAACTGGCTTTATGTAGTCTGTGAACAGGAAGTTGTGTAGAAGGAGTGGTTAGTATTCACACTAAGGTGGACCTCTGCTGGTGTGTCCCAGGGTCGATATGACACACCCAGTGTTCCCAGGATTGTCTCCGTATCCACTAACACCCTGATCAGGATAAAACGCGTACGGAAGATGAATTAATGCACAGTGTCATAACCAGAGCCATATCTCCCTGTAGTTCTCAGTGAAGCTGAGCAGGCCTGGCCAGTACATGGATGGGGGATCTTCTGGGGAAAACTAAGGTTGCTGCTGGACGTGGTATTAGTGAGGCCAGCAGGGGGCGATCACCCTGTGGGGTCTAATGCCCCAGTATAGTGACAGGGACGCTATAGTGTAAAAACAGCACTGCCTCTCGAATGAGAATGAGACGGCTCTCTGTGGTCATTAAAAATCCCAGGACACTTATCGTAAAAGAGTATGTCCTGGCGAAATTGGCCCTTCTCCATCATGGCCCCCTAATAATCCCCATCTCTAAACTGGCTACATCACTCTCCCCTCCACCAATAGCTGGTGTGTGGTGGGTGTTCTGGCGCTCTATGGCTGCTGTCACATCATCCAGGTGGATGCTACACACTAGTGGTGGTTGAGGAGACCCCCCCCCTCCCCCACATACTATGTAAAGCGCTTTGAGAGTCTAGAAAAAAGGGCTATATAAATGTAACTATCATTTATTAAATAGTGCTCATACGTAAATGTGTCTTCCTGCTTCTAGATTCTCTTACCAAGACAAGGTGCTTCAGACAAAACATTTCTGAACCTGGCAAGCCACAGCACTACAGCCATTAATGTGACCGCTCCAAACAGCTCTCTGGTGGTGAAACTAGAGCCCTCAGATGGGACACCTTTGATGTTACATCTGGGTTTTGAATATTATCCAAATGACACCAGATATGTGGCCAAGACCGAATTCCCTCAAACAAACGGCCCACAAGGTTGAGTGCTCTACCATTGTTCTAACATAATGAATAATGAAGGAGAGTCATGAAGAAGATTTCTATCTGTATTTCTCCACAGAAGTCAACTATACGTGGGTGCTGAACCCAAATGATGTGCCACTAGAAGTGGGACTTTACTATCTTCTAGTGAGGCCTATTGTACCAGCAGGTGTGAATTCTACAAATATGGCAGTGTTCATCACATCATTTGCCACTAACTGCAAATACTGGAATGAGACGGACAACACCTGGTATGAGGACGGCTGTAGGGTGAGTTATATGATAATTTGTCATGCCCTTGCTTCATGATATAGCATACTATATGATTGTCCTCCAGATTCTTTTGTAATTAAATGAATATTGCATTTTCTGATGTATAGTGATGGCTGGTGGTGAGTTTATTTGTTCCAAATAAAATCTAATACCCATCAGTAGCTCATCAAAGAAATTGTTGCGAATAATGTCCCACTAAACCCGCAATTCTGTTGCTTTCTGTTTCTTTTAAAATCTACATTTAGTTTCGCTTTCAAAGGCAATTTGGGAAACCTTTTGATGACAGAGTACATAATCCACCTAGTGTGGATTATCCCATGTGCTATGAAGATGTCTGTATATCAGCTCAAATGCTGATCTAGCGGGCGTGTCACTCTGTGTATTCCTCTGACATGACTAGAACCGATATTTTTTTTATGGTTTTACTTCTGTTTTTTACACAACGATAACGACACCACTGAACTGAACGAAACGTTTTATTTATAACAATTTTGTCAATTTCACTTCCTCCTTGCGTACAAAACAAAGCAAAACAAAACAAAAAAAAACCCCTTTATTTATACACCAATAAATTGAGGGGTCTGAAACAGTGCCATAATTGTAAATAAATAAATAAAGTGCACTGTTACTAAAGTGCCTCTTTTTTTTTCCCAAATAAAAGCTTTGATGCGGTAAACAGATTACGTGACTCTGTGAATTTGTCTCTATTTCTTAACGCCAAGCCGCTTAAACTACATATCAAGCATTTATGTAACACGTCTAATTTGTGTATTAATGGCTGTTATGTTAAATAAAGTTTATTAATTAAAGCAAAGCAAGTATACTTTACCTGTGCACACCGTTGTTGACTCGTCTCTCCTCAGATTCAGTGCAGGCAATTCTCAAAACGCCCACAAGATGGAGCCATTTATCGGTGGATCCTGTATTACAAAACCGATATCCGATTATAGAAAGATGCTTAAATTTCGGGGAAACCAATTGTCGCTCCATCTCTAGACATGATAGGCTGTATGAATCTACAATCTGGGCTATAAAGAACTAAGCCCAAGCTTTGCTTCTTGCTTCTTCACATCATTCTGTGTACTTTTCTCACAAATATTAGTGACGCTCAGTTCCACCGAAATCCAAAATCTAGTCCATTTAAAGACATATGTCTTTCGGTTTGTCCCGTTCGGGGTGGTCACAGCGGCTAACCCATCCACATATTTGATTCTGGCACGTATTTTATGCTGGATGCCCTTCCTCACACAACCCTCCCCATTTTCCGCGCTTGAGACTGGCACATGAAAGTGCACTAGCTCATATAAGTCTTCAGTGACTGGAATCGGTTCCCTGACCAGGAGTCGATCCCAGGCAGCAGCAGTGAGAGCACTGCATGCTACCCACTAGTCCACTAGACAACCATTTAAAGATATTTGTTGTTGATTTTTGCTTGCTTATTGGAAATTAGTAGTTAATATACTTTGTCAAACCAAGCTCTTAGTATATCATTTTGTTTTCATGAGTAATCCTAATTTTCAGGTTGGCCCACACACCACACCACTGGTCACTCAGTGCCTGTGCACTCACCTGACAGCGTTCGGGAGCTCATTCTTTGTCATGCCCAACACGGTCGACGTGTCTCGCACCGCTGAGCTCTTTTCCTCGTTCGCCAACAACCCCGTGGTAGTGTGTTTTGTTGGCGCCATATTCCTGGCCTACATTATAGCAGTGATATGGGCACACAAGAAAGACCTTCAGGACAAAATAAAGGTATTTAGCAGTCAATAAAGTGTTTATCTTACCTATAAAATGTTTATAAAATAACAATCTGTCCTGACATCATGTTCAAGGTGAGAATCACAGTGCTGGAGGATAATGACCCATTGGCTGAATATCGTTACTTAGTAGCTGTCTCCACGGGGTATCGCCATGGAGCTGCCACCACGTCTCACGTCAGTATTCCCATTTCCGGGTTCGTTCGCAGTAGCAGTTCTGTTATTGTGTTATAAATCTACATAATATTTCTGTCGTATTGTCGCACCTGCAGGTTACGCTGACGCTAACAGGCACTGTTTGGGAGAGTAAGCCTCATCATCTGACTGACCCAGAAAAACCTGTGTTTACTAGGGGAGGGGTAGACATATTTATGCTCACCACTCCTTTTTCACTTGGAGAACTTCAGAGCATCAGGCTGTGGCATGACAACTCTGGCGAGCATCCTGATTGGTAGAGTGGACAGATTTGTCTTGAGCGTTCTCAAATTATTTTTTTTTGTACACATTTTCGGTGTTTCAGGAATGGACGAGGAATGAATCGTGTAGGAATGTTCTGTTGTAAAAACTCTCCCCCTGTGTGTCTCACTGACACTTGAGACTCCTTCCATAAATGTTAAACGAACATATCAACGGTTATACGTTTTTACGTTGTTAAATAACAATTCTTTGAATCGGTTTATTATTAATCAAGCACGTGCATAGATTATGCACCATACAAGTCCTTGTGTATGAGTTGTTACTATAGAAACGATAGCACGAGTGCATTAACATAAACCCGCGATTTGAAATACAGCCACCATGACTCTCGGCGCTTCTGTTATAGAATTCACCTTTTTTGTTATAGAATTCACCAATCAGAACAAAAATTGTGTTCAAATAAACACACACTGCACTTGCAGATAGTGATTTCCTGTATAAGCGTTCAGTATAAAGGGATCTCATCGAGTGAATACACAATTTCTATTCATCAGGTACGTCAATAAGGTGCTGGTGCAGGATCTGGAGACTGGACAGGTGTGGCACTTCCTGTGCAACTCATGGCTGGCCATTGATATAGGCGACTGCACTCTGGACAAGGTGTTCCCTATAGCATCCGAGAATGAGCTAAAAGGTTTCCAGTGAGTAGCGTCATTTTCTTCAAAGAACATTTCTAATTATAGCATGCACCGTGGGGTGGCTCAGTGGTGCAGGGGGTAGTCATGGTTTCAGGGTCCTCCATGGTTCGATCTGGATGTCCGAGTACTAGGTGTGCATAGGGCTCCTCTGGGTTCTCTAGTTTCCTCCCATTGTTAAAAAACATGCAGGAGGTGCTGTTGATCGGTCTAATTTGCTACGGAATTTTTCTGGCTTGCGTCCAGTGTTCCCAGGATAGCTTCCGGGTTCACCCTCGATCTCAGCCAGGATAAAGTGGTTAATAAAGAGGAATAAATGAATGAAATGCTTGGTAATCAAATCTCTTTCTCCACCCCCCCAAGCAATCTCTTTTTCACGAAGACAGCGAAAGACCTGTGTGACGGCCACATCTGGTACTCTGTCCTAAATCGACCCGCCAGCAGTAACTTCACTCGAGTCCAGCGCCTCTCTTGCTGTTTATCCTTGCTGCTCTGCACCATGCTAACCAGCATCATGTTCTGGGGGATTCCCCAAAACCCCTCTGAACAAGACATGGAATTAGGTAATGACATCTAACGATATGAACACTTTCAATTAATTCAGAATCTACTAGCGATATTTAACCACTTGTGAAGTCTGAGTAGTGGATGTAACTCGAAGTATCCGTTTCTTTACCTGAAGGCACTATCAAGTTCAACGTGCAACAGTTTATGATCGGCATCCAGAGTTCCATTATTATGTTCCCTGTCAACCTCTTGATCGTGTCCATATTCAGAAGCACTCGGCCTCGGAAAAAGAAGGAGGTAGCGATAATTCAGGATTCCAAATCTGGATCTCCAAAGCAGGAGAAAAAGCTTGCTGAGAGATGGCGCATTCAGACAGACATTTCCATTGAGATCATTGTCAAAGTAGGTCTGATTTTAGTCATTCTAACGTCAAATACTGGAATCAGCCGGTTAGTGATAGCAATGCCTATTATCTAATAAATTTGCATTTTAAAAATGATTGTTTCTCAGGAAATAAAGAAAATAGTTCGCGCCCTGGCGAAGGCAGTGAAGTGTCCAGTTCCAAACGCAGCAGAGGAATCTGAAACAACAGACATCAGCACGGTATTGTTTGTCCTGGAAGATATCATCCAGAAGCAGACTTTCACACATTCCAGGTTTTATGTAGAAGATCCCGAAAACAATCACTTCTTAGTATACAAGAACTATCGGCGCTATCTCTACAAACAGCTCCGGAATTTGGAAAAACAGCTGCGGTTGCTGGGTCCTTCACAATTCCCTAATCGAGAGGGTTACACTCAGGCTCTGCTTAAGGTTCGGAATATGAAACTGCTGCTGGAGCCGTATCTCTACTCCGACCCTATAGACAACGAGGTCCACAGAACCGGCCCTGACGGAGAGGAAAAGAAAAAGTGCTATCAGAAAGGCTTACCCTGGTGGTTTATGATCGTGGGTTGGATTCTCGTCGTGGCCACTAGTGGCGTGTCGGCGTACTTCACCATGATGTATGGGCTGACGTACGGAAAGGAGCGCTCCATCAGCTGGCTCATTTCGATCTCGGTGTCCTTCTTTGAGAGTTTGTTCGTCACACAGCCTGTAAAAGTGCGTATTTTTGAAATGAAATTCTTCTTATTTCTTTCTGAATGTCATCAGTTACATCATTTGTACTGTAAATTTTATACGGCAGGTGCTTGGATTGGCAATCTTCTTTGCTCTAGTGGTGAAAAATGTTGAAAGTCAGGATGAGAATTATTTTTGCCTGTTGAAGGACATGACACTTACCTACTCAGGTACCTGCAGAACATCGTGTAAACTTTAAACAAAGCCTAACGACTCAACCATCTTCTCTATTTCTTCAAAAATGAAAACTATGCTTCTGTCTACAGAGGATCCCGATGATATACGCATTTCCAGAAGGGACAGCACGAGCAGGTTCTACAAGCCGCCTCCTCTTGCTGACATTGAGAAAATGAAGGAAAACTATATCAAAAATCAGAAAGCCATTGCCTTAATCAAGGAGATAATCGGTAAGACCAAATGAAAATTCATTCGATTCGATTCGATTTAATCGCAGATAGAAAGAGCAGGCTGTTTAAACATCTCTGTTTTCTGCACAGTCTACATAGCGTTTTTGTGCGTACTACTCTTGGCGACGTATGGTCAGCGCGATCCAAATGCCTTTTATCTCAGTCGGCACATTCAGCAACGTTTCAGCAACGGTATCACTGACAGCATGACCCCCAGAGATGTGTTTACCTGGGCAAATCAAGTGCTCATCAGCAACCTCTACGGACGGCGTCCAGGTTTTGTCTCAACCTTAATATGAAAGATGAAAGGTTTGGACGAACGCACTGTTAACGTTGGGCTTGGTTAAACGGATCTCTTATCCCTTTCGTCTCTACCTTCTCAGGCTTCATCACAGATGGAAACTCGAAGCTTGTGGGAAGTGCTCGTCTCAGGCAGGTTCGAGTGCACAAGGAATCGTGTAGAATTTCTAAAGTCATGCAACGTGCTGTTCGTGATTGTCATGCGCCATACTCTTGGGGTATAGAGGATATGGGCTCCTATGGTCCAGGATGGAATCGTTCAAGAGATGGAAATTTGACTAAGAACCTCCAAATGCCCTGGCAATACCAAACCCAGTCCAAACTCAGGGGGCACCCTATCTGGGGCTCCATGGCTTTCTACAGAGGTGGAGGATTTGTACTGGACCTGGGTCTTGACCCACAACAAGCAAGCAGGTGAAAACTTTGTCAAGATGGTCAATAACAAAGAAACAATTTCATATGTGCATAGATTTATTCATTTTACATTCACAACATAAGTTTCCCTTAACCAATATTTGGTACTGCACTAGTTAATATGAACAAACTATGACTACTCAAAGGCAGGGGGTGCTCCCAGGTGCTGCCCAGCAGCTCCAGGATTTGGGGTTCGAATCCTTCCTCCATCCGATATGGACAGAGCTCGCATGTTCTCCCTTTGCTTCGTGGTTTCCTCTGGGTACTCCAGTTTCCTCCCCCAGTCTAAAGACATGCGTTGTCAGTTGATTGGCATTTCCAGATTGTCCATAGTGTGTGAATGTGTGCTTGATTGTGTCCTGCAATGGATTGGCACCCCGTCCAGGGTGTCCCCCGCCTTGTGCCAAGAGTTCCCTGGGGTTGTCTCCACGACCATGTGTATGATAAACGGAAGGGAAAATGGGTGGATGGATGTAGAACTCATAGGATTGAAAGTGCATTTGCAAATTGTGAATACGAGTGCTGAGATAAGTATAAGAGAGTCTTTATCCATCCATTTTATGTACCACTTATTCTACACAGCGCCGTGGGGAGCCTGGAGCCTATCCGAGGGGACTCGGGGCACAAGGCGGGGGACACCCTGGATGGGGTGCCAACGCATCGCAGGGCACAACAGCACACACACACACACACACACACACACACGAACACTATGGACAATTTAGAGATTCCAATCGGCCTATAATGCATGTCTTTGGACCGGTGGAGGAAACCGGAGTTTCCGGAGGAAACCCCCAAAGCGCAGGGAGAACATGCATGCTCCACGCGCACAGCCCCCCGAGAGTCTCTACTCTTATTAGGAACGTAATCAAATACAATTACAATATTCAGTTTTAACAGATAATATGGTCTAAATGTAGAGGGCGCACGGTGGCTTAGCACGTTCGCCTCACACCTCCAGGGTCCGGGGTTCGATTCCCGCCGTGGCCCTGTGTGTGCGGAGTTTGCATGTTCTCCCCGTGCTGCGGGGGTTTCCTCCGGGTACTCCGGTTTCCTCCCCCAGTCCAAAGACATGCATGGTAGGCATGTCTAAAGTGTCCGTAGTGTACGAATGTGAGTGTGTATGTGAGTGTGCCCTGCGATGGACTGGCACCCTGTCCAGGGTGTACCCCGCCCTGTGCCCGATGCTCACTGGGATAGGCTCCAGGTTCCCCCGCGACCCTGAAGAAGGAGTAAGCGGTAGAAGATGGATGGATGGATGGATGGTCTAAATGTCTACAAACACAGATACAAATAGGAGGTGTAATATTTGACACTCTGGATGAGACTAGGTTTTATCAAGGCTGGGATCCCATGGGACACACCAAAAACAAAAAACCATGCACAACTTGATTCAAATCCACTTTATTCGAATAAACGATTCCCTTTCGCTGTCTTTTCACAGCATGCTACAGTACCTGTTTGACAACACGTGGTTGGACGTATTCACAAGGGCGATCTTTGTCGAGTTCACGGTATACAACGCAAACGTCAACCTCTTCGGTATTGTGACCCTGATGCTAGAAACCAACGCAGTGGGTAAGAAAACATTTCCTATAAAATATTTCAAACACAGAAAGCTTGTTTAACAAACAGGATGTTGACATTTTCTACATGTTTTTCACAGGAGCGTACCAGTACAGCAAAGACTTGCAGATCTTACGTCTTTATCAGACCACGGATGGCATTAATATAGTGGCCGCTGAGGTCATTTATTTCCTTTTCATTCTCTATTATATGTTCTTGCAGGTAAGTTCCCTTTATTATACAACTGATTTGAAAAATAAACAAACAAATAAATAAATAAATATATGGATATGGCCAAGTTGTCTACTATTGAATTCAATTGTACCATAGATGAAATACTGTATATGATCGTTTTAACAGATCAAGAGGATCAAGCAGCAGAAATTACAGTACTTCAGGAGCAAGCATAACCTTTTAGAACTGTCCATCATTCTTCTAAGCTTGGCTGCAGTGGGCGCAATCATCAATAGGACGATTAAAGGAAACCAAGATCTGAAGTATTTCCAGGAGAACAAAGACCAGTGAGTGGACATGGAGACGGATATATTTCCATGTTGAACTTCCACATGCACAGTACGGCATTTTATGAAAGTCTTTTTTTTTTTTTTTGCACTAGATTTCCAAGCTTCTACGACACGGCCGCAGCAGACTCGACCCTGGGGTACATTATGGCTTTCCTGATTCTGCTGGGCACCATCAAAATGTGGCACCTGTTACGCCTGAACTCCAAGCTGAACTTGATTACCTGCACGATGAAGCGAGCGTGGAATGACATCTCCAGCTTCCTCGTGGTCCTAATCATCATGGTCCTAGCCTACTCCATTGTGGTGAGGATCCAAAAACCAACAGACTTTTCGTAAATAAATAGAACAATATTTATTGATGCCTCACAGATCTAGGGATCTCGGTTCGATCCTGAGTTTTGTATGTTGTCGCCGTGTCTTTGAGGGTTTCTTAGAGAGTGTGTGTGAGAGAGAGAGAGAGAGAGAGACAGAGAGACCACCATGACCAGTATCCTGAAGATAAATGTGTGGAAAAATGACACAAATTATTTTTAAATCATTTCTTTTTTTAGAGTAATTTGCTGTTTGGTTGGATTCTCTACACGTACAAGACTCTTCAAGATTCCATGTTAGCGATCATCGCCTTACAGCTTGGTATATTCAATTATGAAGAGGTGGGTGATGCTTTTGTCCAGATCGTTCTGACTGTACGTTGAACACCCGCACATTTACTTCATCGTCGTGTCACATCCGTAGGTCCTGGATTTGAACCCGGTGGTCGGTGGCTTCCTAATTCTCTCTTGCGTCATCTTCTTGACGTTCGTGGTGCTGAACCTTTTCATCGCAGTCATCCTTGAGGCGTTCAGTCACGAGCAAAAGCACTACAAGGTAACATGCAGCATTCCGCTATTGTCAGAGAATGTTGAGAAACGCAATGCAAAGAACTGGTGGGAAAGTTTAGAGAAACTTGGCTTATATGTTATGCATAAAGTGTAGCTTGTTTCAAAGACCATGAAAGGTGTATACTAGGGGTGTAACGCAACTTCATAACCGGTCTCAACTAGAGGGAGTGGGTTTTTATTTGGGGGGGTGGTGGGGGGTTTGTTCATGTACACAGGTATGATTTTTGTTTGTACCTGCCTGTAATATTTTTCAATCAAATTATCCCCAAAATAGGAAAAACCAGTAACTAGTAGTAGTAATTTTAAAATTATCGTGTCCCTGACCAGGCAGACACTAAGGATGAATGAAGCTTCATATCTAACCGCTCACTCACTCCCGAAAGTAAAAACCTCATTCCGATTGCAACCCTCTACGTCTCAACCAGGACGGCCTGTGAGCCTTTCTTGCAAGCTTTACGAAAAAAATAAATAAATAAAAGATAAAGAACGATGCTTGTCCGACTCTATGTTCATTATCATCTCGGTATGACGATAACAAACATCTCTTCGTTCATAAATAATGTATTTGTCACATCCAAGTTACATACAAACTCGTATCCGATCTAAAATTCATCCAGATCTGACCATTGATTAGTTGGATAGCTTAATAATTAGCACTTCCCACAGAAGTTCATACCCAAGTCTGCCCCTTGCTTCAGTGGATCATCTCACCTGGATGCTGTAGACGTCTGCTGTAATCGTAAACACCGTCCTGTTGCTCATCCAAGGACGCTTATTCACTATCTGCTCGTACAAATCGAATATTTCTGCAATCCTAATAATGAGCTCTCTTTACTTATAACCCTCAGCCGTCTGACGAGGAGGAAATAGTAGACCTGATGATGGGAAAGATCTGCAACGCGTTCGGCATCAGAGTGAAGAAGAAATGAGGAAGGAAACCAAACATGACCCGCCTCCCCACCTTTTCCTTACACTTTTGTCCCATGCTTAAGATTAACATTAAGCCGTTCTGATTGTGTAGCTGTCGAAGATGAACAGACCGTTCAGTGGGAAACGTTCGCCTTTTATTTCTACTAATTTAAAAAAAAAAAAAGAACAGGAAAAAGAAAACATCTATTACAGTTTATTTGTGACTTTCTGCTTTTTTGTGTTCCTTGAAATGCTTTTTTTTTTTCTCTCCAAGACTACGATTGAATGAAATAAAGTTCTTTAGGAGGTATGTTTAATGAATATGCAACATTATGCACATTTTTGTATGCATGTAGTGACAAAAAAAAGAAAAAACAAACAATGTAAATCATCGATATTATCAATAAAATACGCAATGTATCTGGTTTGGTGGCATTTTTATAGCGATACTAGACGGGTGCTTTTAATATGGATAGAAAAAGCAGAAAGCCTCCTTTAACGTTCTCTACCGAAATAGAGAGCTGAGACTTGACTAAACCTGCAGGAAAAGAGAAGAAACCCAAACATCGTCATTTTAGCCAAGATGGTGTCAGTCCATTTCAGGATTTTAAAGTTCATTTCTTTTCCTTTTTGTCGTCTTTCTTCGCCGCCGAGTCACCCTTGTCCTTCTCCTTGTCCTTCTCCTTGTCTTCTTTCTTCTCTTTCTTGCTGTCGTCCTTCTCCTGACCCTCTTTCTTCTCGGCGTCGCGGTTTGCGATCTTGTTGTTGATGAGGTTGTGGAGGGCCACCACGGAGCGGATGAGCGAGGCCAGGTAGACCACCAGCATCTGGTCGTTGGTCTTGAGATAGAAAGCCTTGATGAACTCCTGCAGGTTGACGTCTGGTAACAGATTGAACACGTCCTGCAGCTGGTAGATGATCTGATGATTGATGGGCAGCTTTCCTGTAGCCACCTTCTCCAGGTAGCTCTTGATGTCTAACAGCTTGGAGTTGAGGCCTTTCAGACCGTGGACTTGATTGGTGATGCGCTGAGACAACGTGCCTACGGTGGTGTCCTTGATGTCTCTGGAAAACAGCGCGAGGAAAGTCTGAAAACCTTACGTTCGAAGCTGGTCGTAGATGTACAGCAGGGAACGGAATTAATATCGCGGAATACAATGTGAAATATAATTTCATCATTAGATCCTTTTCTCAAACGGGATTTCAGAGCTGTTCACGAACACACATCGTAAATAGGTGCTTTGTTTAGGAACGCGTAACAAAATTATAATTACAACGTCTGGTATGTAACCAATCACACTGAGAAGGTGTTGATGTATTTTCTGTAACAGCAGCTTGGACAGTAGTGAAGCTGCGAATCACAGCTTTATAAATAAATAAACAAACAAACTTTAGAATTGTAGATACGGTGACGTTTTCAGTAAGGAGAGGTTTACTCAACATTTATGGAAGGAGTCTCCAGTGTCAGTTGGTATTAACGATAAACCCACTGCTCACTGGTCTCAGGATGGGGTTTAGTTTAGTTTGTTTGTTTATTTATTACACACTGGGGCTGGTTTGCAGTGAATTAAGCATTGTTTTAATTAATAAATTATATATATATATAACTTTAACCGTTACATTTTAAAACTTCTCACCGAAGCAAATGCTCCACTCCGACTTCCTCGGCTTCTTCGGCTCCGATCTCACTGGTAACGTGCTCGAATGTTTTTGACGTCGGCGTTCCATCCTGCGGTGGAGAGAAGAGGTACGAAGGTGGCGTTACGGCAGGTGACGTCATTGGAAACTGGTGCGGTATCTCACTTACATAACATCAGTGCTGTTTTACACAGCAAAAAAAAAAACGGTAATGATTCATTTCAACACGAACAATTTCGCATCTTTCTGGAAGTAGTACCGGTGGGGTTTTGTTTTTGTTTTTACATCAGCTTCTTCCATTCTATTCCATTCAGCTTGTAATTATTAAAGGAAAAAAGGTTATAAATAAACAAACAACGCGAGACAGACGATACCGGAAGAAAGAGTATAGCTATAGATATTAGTATAGTATAGTATGAGTTAGATATATAGATATTACATTGCGTCGCTTTAAATAATTACTATGCAGATTAAAAGTAGTCATACTAGTCTTGTTTCCTGCCGAGTTGTTGTTGTTTTGTTTTTTCCCCCAGATAATGACAGATAGGAATAGAGTGACAATAACAAAGAGGCGGGGCGGGGCGGGGCGAGGGGGGGGTTTAAGGGAAAGAACTTACATCGTGCACTTCCTCCACAGAGATGTAGGCTTCAGTTGGCAGGCCCAAGTCTTTGGGTTTGACATCAATAATGACTAAAACCTATAAAATAAAAAATAAAAACAAACAGTTACATGCTATGAGAACTAAAAATGAGTCCAAATATGATTTAAACGTTGAGAAACGATGAATTCGTCGTACATACCGAGTTGGCGCAGTACTGCTTCATCAGCTCGTTGATTGCAATATCGTTCTTGTGCAGTTTTGGACCAGTGTGGTACCAGCCGACTATCCTTTCTCTTGCTGAAAAATTATATATATATTATCACTTAATAGGTCACTCTGTAAGTAATCGCTAACGCTACGGCACGTGTTACTGTATGGAGCTCGTACCATTGACTTTCTTGAACATTCCATACATGTTCTCCAGGTAGTCGTGGTCCAGGAACCACACAGAGTCGTCCTTATCGTCTTCGTCAAAAGGCACTGTTAAAGAAGTTCAAATGTTGAGATTTAAACACAGGATGGAGTGAAACAGATACACGCTAACTCACACACACTCACAAACACACGCGCGCTTACCTGCAAAGCTGTTGGACACATCGAGAATCTTTTTATGCCACGAGCCGAGCAGCACACCTACGACCCGTTTCTGACTTCCGACTTTTCCAATTCTGTAGGTGAGAGAAACAAGATTATGGCATCATCAGTGTCAAACATACGTCCGACAGCTCCTCATGTAAACAACCAAACGATAATAATAAGAATAATTAAAGCTGCAAGCAGCATTTTCCGGGGCCAAGCACCCAGACTTGGTAACTGTACATTCACAGACACGCTATACCATTGCTGCCTACCCAATCACAGCAAAGCAGAGCCATGATTAGCCATGACTGCTACTGCTCTGAACTGGAAATCTTTTTGCCAGTATCTGCACCAAACTTGTATCTATCTTATACTGTGTTTGTTTTTGTGGGGTTTTTTTAAATTGAAAAATCGCTCAATAAAAATGCTATTCGATATTAAACCATTTAGAGTATTAAAAATTCTTTCGAGGACTTTTGTGAGGCTTACTCTGAAAATGACGCGCGCCAAATCTGGAGCCGTGAAAAAACGGTTTTTGAATAAATTCGCCATGGCGGAAAATCTAACTAGGTGGAAATTGTCGTCACAGGGTGCGCTGAACTCGTCTCGACCCAGGCGTTTAAATTCTGGACACACGGTTCAAAAGTTATGACCATAAACGTACTTCTAAATAAGGTCTAAATTTGACCCAATACCGGCGCGTGGAGCGTTTGCAGCACTTGGCCCGATTTTGGTCAGAATTTTCCTTAGACCCTCCCCAATCAGTGTGCCAAATTTCACAACCATTTACCAGACACCCTAGCCAGAAGAAGAAGAAGAAAAGGTAGAATAACAATAGGGTGCATACGCACCTTCAGTGCTTGGCCCCCTAATTAAGCACGTACAGTAAAGCCGCGTTCACGCCATGTTGTAATTATGAGGGTCAAACTTACAAAAAGCGTTCACATCCTCATAGAACTCGTAATTAACTCGTAACTTGTACGCTAGGAATTTTCTGAGCCCCGAATTGTACCACCTATATGTGGTTCATGCGGAAACGCTCAAAATGGCGGCAGCTTCAGCAGTAAAATGTAGTCAAGTAATTCTCTCAGAACATTTCTGTGTAATAATCCATATAATTGACTTAAAACGTTCCGCCGTCCTCGTGATTGTTGTCATGATCTTGTGTGTCAAATCGAAGAAAAAAAAAACTCACTAATTTAGAAAATCCAGAGCTTTAGGTAGGTTTTAAGGTGGCGCGAGAGGTTTCTAGAATTCAAACTCTAACTGTAATAGGAAAACTGGTTAGTGCTAGTGCACGATTAACGGTATACAACAGCCCGTAAGCATGCGAGTAAGGAAATAACACTAGCTCGTTTCGTACAGTAAGACTCGGGGAAACTCGTCTTCAATTTTAATCCTTACTCGGAAACGAGTAACTCGGTCGGTATTACGCACCATCGCAGGGTGAGAGACGAGGAACGGAAATGGACGTGTCTCAGTGCTCAGTTCTCACAGAATTGAAGTGTCTCTTGCTCTCGAGAGTTTCTCCACACATTACGGCTTACGAATATTTTTCACAGCACCTTGAGCTCGTTATTTATTTTAATTTTTTTTTACTAATGCTTGCTGATTCTGCTCAGAGCATCTTTTACGAGTACGGGAAACTATTATCCATACGGCCGTATCCTTAATATAGGCTACATACCGATCAGTGCAAAAGTTTGCATCCCCTACCCCCCCTCCTTTTGGAAGATGGATCTCTTTATCTCTCTTTAGTTTATCTGCAAGATAGAATTCAAGTAAGCTCAAGGTCTCGGTTTGCTTCATCAAGTTGAAAATATCCATCTTAAATTGGAGTGTCTCAACACACTTTTTGATTTTGTCACAGCTGCAAGACGAAACTCTAAATGACTCAAATGTCTTGTGTGGCATTCTTTGAAAGATTAGGGTGCGCAAACTTTTACACACCGCTCTAGGAGCTTTGTTGATCCTCAGAGAAGCACAAAAGACCAACATATATATATATATATATGCTAATGACAAGACTAAATAAAAGGCTCAGGAAGAAAAATAAATAAATATAAAACAGCATTTCGATACACATTTTATCCATCTACCTATCAATATATCTATAATTAACATCATTCGTAGCTTATGCTACTAATAAATGTAAACTTTTTAAAAACATTTATTTATCGAACATAAAAGCTAAACTCTACCATAAACAATAATAAATGGCTGATATAAACAGCGTTGATCCCAAAATGATTCCTATTTTAGGCTGAATATCAAAATAGTTACTTGTTCTCTACACACGCGCACTATATAGGCTATGAGCTAAGACCGCTTACACACTACATAGTGCACTAGATGTCAAACGCAGCTCTATATGGAACACAGCCGGTCTCGCGGTAGCTTGCTAGCATAGCGACAAGCGACAGTGAGTTAACAAAAAAATTCTTCACTATTATTAAAGTATATTTACCTGTTAAAATGATCTACAACACTCAGTAGGACCAAGGGATGGACGACAACTTTTTCTACCGCCAAATCCGGCATTTTGAGCAACGTAATACAAAAAATATATTTATTTATTTACAAAAATGACAGAAGCGCTTTCCTCAATAGCAAGCGTTAAGTCAATCAGAGGAAACGCTGCTTGCGCCGGGCGATGATTGTACTTCCGCTTCCGGTTTGTTCTTTTTCTTCTTTGGTTAGCGGTAACACATAGAGGTCCGCCATCTTGCGTTCTGGATTGTAGACCGTTTATTAGTTGTAATGACAACATTCAGCCACCAGAGGGCGGGTTTATTTCAGATAACACAACAAGAATCAAAGCTTCAAGATTGTTAAACAGTTATAAACAGTATTTGACTTGTAGGGAAATGAAAGCCTGGCCTATTCCTCTTTAGACTCTGCATTTAAGAGCCCTGGCCTCAACCCCACTGAACACCTTTGCGATGAACTGGAACACCGACTGCACCCCAGACCTCCTCGACGTCCCAACATCAGCGCCTGATCTCACTAATACTCTTGAGGCTGAATCCCCACAGCCATGCTCCAAAATCTAGTGGAAAGCCTTGGAGGTAGGATGTTCAAAAAGCACATATGGATGTGATGGTCATGTGTCTGGTCATTATAGCTGACAAATGATCTCTTATTTTCCCCCTTTTCTACAAATTCAATTCGGCGTTATTAATATTATCATCAAAATAAACACACCTAATTTATATAGTACAAATATATCACATACAGCATAAACACAGGGTGGCATGGTGGTGCAGCAGGTAGCATTCCAGCCTCACAGCTCCGGAGTCCCTGGTTCCATCCTGAGCTCGGGTTACCGTACGTGTACAGTTTCCTCCCGCCCGTAACTACAGTACCAGATCCGTGTCCTAGATGTTCCACTTGTTGATTTATCACAGACCCTAAAGGATCAGTTTTCGTCACTCATTATAACCTGTGTCATCTTTCCTGTAAGAGATGCAACCACCTGTACATCAGAGAAACTGAGAGAAGGCTGATCATTTTGTCAAACACAATATACTGTACATACCATCGGAATGAAGGATTTCTCCTTTCCGGTACAGAGACACTTCAATATAACGTTAATGACGTCGTTGTTTTGTTGTTACAGGAGGAACAAAGTGAGGAAACGTAAAGACAAAGAGCAGAACTTTGGAGACCAGTGGAATGAATGTCATCAAGCACTTTGAATATCTGCTTGTTTATCAACCTGATGCAGCTTCAGACGCACTTTGCTTGGACGCCTGATGAAGGACGGTTGTCCAAGACCTCTTGTATCTTTGGACAAACTGTGTACTACACTTAGCCTTTATCACATCTGCTAACGATAAAGAAGTAGTTGCTTCCTGGATTTCTGGATTCTTCTTCAGATTTATGTATATATACATTATGTTCTTCAATATCAAGCCAATACTGATGAGTACACCTTATGGTCATAAAGAACTAGTCATTAAGGCATCATAAAGCTACTTATCAGCTGTTGCCCAGATGGAATACTACCTGCTGACTACTATGTCATAGTATGTTGTGTTTGCATTCACAGCACAGCGTAGGTCTTAATTATTTCTGTGTTGTCTCTTGTAGTTCTGTGTTTTTTGTATGTAGCACCATGGTCCTGGAGGAACGCTGTTTCGTTTCACTGTGTACTGTACTAGCTGTATATAGGTTGAAATGACAATCGAGTCACTCGACATGGATTCTCAATGCAGGAGTGAATCCGATCTGTTTTATTTATGTATTTATTTATTTATTTATTTTCTTTTTATAGTACTAGTGATAGAAATCTGCACAAGCTTCCTGCACACTCGTTGCTCATTAACTCAAATCTAATTATGAAAGCGAGAGAACTGAGAGAGGGGAACGTGTGTGTGTATGTGTGTGTGTGTGTGTGTGAGAGAGAGAGAGAGAGAGAGAGAGAAAGAGAATCTTGTCAAATCAAACAACTTTAATTATTGCCAAATGGCCATAATCTTAATTAAGTGAAATCTTTGATACAGAAATGTTTTATAGATAGATTTATGTCCTAGTGCATCATGAGCAAAAATATTTTAGAAACGTTACATACGCTTCAAACTCAATTTTTCACAACTCCACACATTTCAGGTTACCATGCATTCCCTATGTTAAGTCAGTTAGGGTATGTACTTTATTTCCATAAGATGTCATTTCAAAATAATTGCTAAGAGACATATTTATTTCAGCTTTTCTTTACTATATCAGATTTTCAGTCAGTCAAAAATGCACATACACTTTGTTAGTATGTGGTGGCATTGTTTTTAATTGCTTAACTTGAATCAAACTCTTGGGGTCACCTTCCACAAGGTTCTCGCAATGCTTTGCTGGAATTTTTGCTCATTCCTCCTGACAGAACTGGTGTAATGCAGTGAAGTTTGTGGTCCGTCTCGTTCAGACGTGCCTTTTAAACGCTCCAGTCCCTTTTCCACTGCACAGTATGATGATGCTGCCACCCCCATGCTTCACAGTTTAGATTAAAAGATGTTCACCCTGCTGAGTCTGTGCCTCAGGTGGTAGAGCGGGTTGTCCATAAATCGTAGGGTTGGCGGTTCGATTCCCGGCCCATGTGACGCCAGATACCGAAGTGTCCTTGGGACCCCAAGTTGCTCCCGATGGCAAGCTAGTGCCTTGCATGGCAGCTCTGCTACCATTGGTGTGTGAGTGTATGTGTGTGTGTGAATTCATTCAATATGTGAATGAGAACGAGTGTAAAGCGCTTTGGAACCATTAAGGTATATACATATACAGGCCATTTACCATGACTGTGCAATGTACAGTTCAAATCGCATCATACAGTTGTGGGCCTTATCAGCAACAATGAATAAGACTAAAGAGATGATTGTTGACTTCAAGAGGACCGAGTAGACCAATTGTGGAGAGAGTCAAAAGCTCCAAGTTTCTTGGGATGCACATGATGGAGGACCTCTCCTAGATTGTTAACACCACCTGCGTGGTGGAGCCAAGAAGGCCAGCAGCGCCTCCAGATCCTACTGAGTCTGAAGAGAGGCAAACTCCCTGCTCCCATCCTCACCACCTTATATAGAGGAATAATAGAGAGCGCCCTGACCAGCTGTATCACTGTGTGGTATGAGAACTGCAAAGTCTCTGACCGCAAGACCCTACAGTGGACTGTGAGAACAGCTGAAAAGATCACCTGAGTCTCTCTACTCACCATCAACACCTCATACAACAACCGCTGCATCTGCAGTGCCACCAGCATTGCAGGGGACACCTTTCACGCCTCTCATGGACTCTTCACTCTTCTGCCATCTGGTATAAGGTACAGGAGTGTCCGTGCCACGTCAAACACCTAACCCAGAATGATTAAATACCACTGTGCACTGCACTTTACAAAGCTGTGTCAGTCAAAACTCAAACTTTATGGAAGCTGAGACTTCCCCAGATCGTCAGAATGAATACAATCGTGGCACAGGCTTTTATATCATCTTGAAACAGTGATCGCATGTAGGCAGGGTTTTACCCCATCTCTCTTTTAGTCACACCCAGACCTTTTGCCACAATTAATTCATCATGGTCATACCTTATTTATAATTGTGGCATTAGCTCAGTCAGCATGCATATATATATATATATATATATATATATATATATATATATATATATATATATATATATATATATATATATATGTGTGTGTATATTTTTTTTAATCTATATTTTTATATATATTTGTCATCAAGTTCACCTCACACCTCCAGTGTTGGGGGATTGATTCCCACCGTGGCCCTGTGTGTGCAGAGTTTGCATGTTCTCCCCGTGCTGCGGGAGTTTCCTCGGGGTACTCCGGTGTCCTCCCCCAGTCCAAAGACATGCATGGTAGTGTTCAAAGTGTCCACAGTGTATGAATTGGTGTGCGAATGTGTATGTGATTGTGCCCTGCAATGGATTGTCACCCTGTCCAGGGTATACTTCGCCTTGTGCTCGATGCTCCCTGGGATAGGCTCTAGGTTCCCCGTGACCTTGAAGCATAAGCGGTATAGAAAATGGATGGATGTATGCTTGCATACTGTTATATAGTGCACCATGGTCCTGGAGAAACGACTTTTCGTTCCAATGTATACAGTCTCTATAGAGGAATGACAAAAACCTATTCGACTTGAAAATCTTCACCCTTTTTCCTCCAATCATAGCACTAATCATTACGGCCAAACAGTTACATTTTTCTTCATCTGACCAGAGAATAGTCCAGAGAACCAAAAAGCTGGAAACTTCAGTCTGTCTTTTTTATGCCGGTCTTGAAGTAGGAGATTCTTTCTTATGGGACAGCCTTTCAGGCCATGGCAGTGTAGGTCTGTCTTAATAGTGGATGTAACCAGCATCTTCACCAGGTTCTTTGTTGTTGTCTGGGGATTTATTTGTTCACTTTCGTACCAACTGTCATTCCTCAATGGGAGTTTGTACCTCTTTCCATGAACAATGTGGTGTCTGTGTGGTCCCAAGATTTTTATATTTGCATATAACTGTTGGTACAGATGCGTACGGTGGCTTAGTGGTTAACACATTCGCCTCACACCTCCAGGGTTGGGGGTTTGATTCCTGCCATTGCCCTGTGTGTGTGGAGTTTGCATGTTCTCCCTGGGGGTTTCCTCTGGGTACTCCGATTTCTTCCTCCAGTCCAAAAACATGCACGGTAGGCTGATGTCCAAAGTGTCCGCAGTGTGTGAATGCATGTGTGATTGTGCCCTGTGATGGATTGGCACCCTGTCCGGGGTGTAGCCCAATGCTCCCTGGGATGGGCTCCAGGTTCCCCGTGACCCTGTAGGATAAGCGGTATAGAAAATGGATGGATGGTTGGATGGATGTTTGTACAGATGATTGTGGTACCTAAAATGAACCGGACTTGTGAAGGACCATAATGTTTATTCCCCAGGTCTTGGCTAATTTGCTTGAATTTCCCATGGTAGGCACTGGCTCTAAAGGTAAGCAACTGGCTCTAACAACTAATCAACTCTTTATCATGACAATCGGCAAATCTCATTACATATGTTTCTGTTTAAATCTGTTTAAAGAGACCGTCAACTTGGTGTATGTGAACAGCTTGTTATATCTGTGACTGGTGATAAAGAACTGTCACTGATTTATCTGATAAATAATGAATCATGAAGAAATACAGTGAGGAGGTGACAGTGATACAGTTGTGTAATGTGAGAGAAAGAGTAACAAATTCTGTGTTTTTATGGTTTGAAAACGTTGTGGATTGTAAACAGGGATTGCTAGCATGCATAGACTGCCTATTTATTCGCCCACGTGACCGCTGTGTGAGGCGAGTTTGTCTCGTGCAGCCCCTCCCACCTCATACAAGCGCGCCGCCGAGGAGATGCGCGCGCACGCGCGCCCCCTCGGCGACGCGCCTGTATCAGGTGGGAGGGGCTGCACGAGACAAACTCGCCTCATACTCTTCAGTCGGCTAAACTCGGATAGCTGACGACACGCCACTTTTATGAATGAGCGAAAAGACTAAACTTTTGCTACTCGTAACTTTTTTCTTCACACTAGAACCCAGAGCGAGCTCTCTTCCCCGGCCCAGAGAGGCACTGAGATGCCCTCTGACTTCATATCACTCTTCGGCACGGATATCGACCTCACTTCCCCCAAGTCTCTTTACTCCAAAGGTAACTTTTGGGGGGGTTTTTGTTGTTGTTGTCCTCCTCTCTCTGTCCAACTTGGGTCACTTTAGGGGGTTGTTAACATAGAAATACGTGTATTTTTATCTCCTGTATAGTTCTGTCGTGACGTTAAGTGTGAATTAAGATGCTTTTTGTATGTATTTATGCCGTAGGAGAGCTATTAAACGTTATGAATCATTGTGTGACGTTTAAAAGAAAAAAATGACAGTTCGTTTTCAACGGCTTTTTTTCCCCCTTCTCACGCTCGCGCACAGCGTCGCGTGGCTCGATTTGTTTGCGCACGAGGGGGCGTGGCCGTATGGGGGGGAGGGCGGAGGCAGGGCTTGGCTTGTTGCTAGGCAACAAAGCCAGCTTTATTTCGCCGCCTTCTTGGACAGGATAAACAGTTATAGTAAACGAAGCTAAACCTTGCACATTTAAATAGCATATATTTGTCAATTTCACTGAAGATATATAATATATAGATGTTATGTAAACATCCCTGCTGACGTCACATCCTGTTTGCTTGTTTCTCAATGCAAAAGTTACTCCACTGTTTACTCCTACACACTAGAAGGGCACCAGGGCACTGCACAGATGTTTTTAAACTGAATTATGTAAACACTTAACTGGACTACAGCCAAACTGAAGTTCAGTGACCTTGTTTTTAATTACAATGCACTCAAGTAACCTTTAGCAGACATTACATTGTGAACGGAAATGGGTGATGAGATTAAGAAGAAAACACCTGGGGCAGGTAGGAGAGTTAATCCAGACCTGGGCGAGCATTTACGAGTCGTGTATTGACCCTTTCTATATAAATATTTAAAAAAGTAGGCGTGAGTAGTAAGAAGACTGAGGGTTCCCAGATTGCAGCGAGGTGTTGAACCGGCACGGTTTTTACTGGTCACAGAACCGGTAAAAAATAAATAAATAAATAAACTTTTACTAACCCCTGGGTCTGTACCATGAAGGTAGTTGAAGAAACTCAGGGTTACGAGATTAGTTTCGAGTTGACAAATCCAAACCAATCCAATCAGGCTTTATTGGTACCATGATGCTGGTTATCAACATACTCTGTCAACTCAGGGTTTGATCCTTAAAGTGCACCTATTATGGGTTTTCAAATATGACCTTTCATGTAGTGTGTTATAGAGCTGTTTGTGAATATAAAAACGTCTGCAAAGTTTCACAAATCAAAGCGCATGACAAACGGAGTTATTGACTCCCAAAAGAAGGAAGCGATTCTGAACAGCTATAACGAGTAATTTTTTCAGAATTACTTCCTGAACTAATCTACGTAGGTTTGTAACAAAAAGCCTTGCCTCAGGATGTATGTAAATCTATTGTAGGAGACCTTTAATACAAAATTAGGCATGTTTCAATCCATAATAGGTGCACTTTAAGCTATGATTAGTCCACAAGCGCGTGCACATAAACGCATGATGTCGGTACCGATCAGCCAATAGCGTTCAACGTGGAGGAGGTGAGCAGGTGTGCATACTTTAATAATATTGTGGAAATATGAGGAATTTAAATCTACACTAACCGCAAAAAGCGACACTGTTGCGGCTGCCAAAGCTCGGGAACGTTGCTGATTGTGTAAGTGCATACGTTTACTTTTTTACTAAACAAGTCATGTTGCACACCGATTTGAACAGTAATCCTCAAAAGTTTATATGAATTTGATACAAACATTGTGACGCAGCACCTGTTGAATAGACCTGTAGACTTAACGGGGGTTAGAGAACATTTGTTAGGAGTCCAACAGGTTTCATGAAGACAGGTAAGCCTGTGAGTGTAGATCATATGTTGGTCTTTATTGAAATCTCGAGTTGGTGGACCGCAGTACTGATGCAGGCCCAGGAAAGTATTTCAGCAGACCAAACCGAGCACTTGAAACCTTAGGTACTGTAGCAGAGCTAACGTATGAGGGAAGGAGAAAATAAAGGGGAAAAACTGGCTGTCGTTCAGTACCTCGTGCTTTTCTAAACATGAACCGGCTTGGCCTCTGTAGCAGGTTTTCTGTTGAGGCTTATCCAATCACATGCTGAAGGCATCGGACCAGAGACTAGTTACAGTGCTAGAGGCATTAGCTCAGAAAAGGGTGAGTTTGCACAGGCTTTCATAGATATTTCATTTCATTTACGCTCTGAGGTCTGATTTAGAAAAGTGATAATGGTTAATCATTAAAAGGTGACTATTGTCTCCACTCAGTCATGATAGTTGCTTACCTGGGTCAAGGAGTTTTCTCTAACTGGACCTTTACACATTTACAACCTACACGCTACACTGTATGGCCAAAAGTTTGTAGACCCCTCACCATAACACTCATGTTCCTTTTGAACGCCCCATTCCAGATTTAGTCCCCTCTTTGCTATTATAATGCGCTCCACTCTTCTGGGAAGGCTTTCCACTAGATTTTGGGGCGTGGCTGTGGGGATTTGTGTTCATTCAGCCACAAGAGTATTAGCGAGATCAGGCGTTGATGTTGGGACTTTGAGGAAGTCTGTGGTGCAGTCGGGGTTCCAGTTCATCCCAAAGGTGTTCAGTGGGGTTGAGGTCAGAGGCTCTGTGCTGGACACTCGAGATCTTCTGCTCCAACCCTGGCAAACCATGTCTTCATGGAGCACGCTTTGTGCACAGGGGCATTACATGATTGAACAAATTTGGGCCTGTTAGTTCCAGTGAACGGAAATTTTTTGAAGATACTGCATACAAAGACATTCTGTACAATTGTCTGCTTTGGGAAGGTGCACATATGGATGTGATGGTCAGGTGTCCACAAACCTTTAGTCATATAGTGTATATCTGAGCAGATAAGGGCGTTTCTTAAAGGTACAACTACCTCCAAACTGCCTTTCCACAACGCACAGCTTTCTGGTCTTCAGAATCTTAACCATTGACCCATTATTATTGTCATAAAGTAACTGATGCGCACTATCCACTGAGCCCTTTGTAAGCTATTTCTTTCCCCTGATGCATTTCAATTAATTTCCTGTGGATTAGATATTCCTTTGGTTTATACACGTTTAATCAAATGTACAGGTAGGTCTCTATCTCGGTCACTACACAAAACCTTCTTGCTGCTATTATTTTCAGTAGAATCTTGCTTTTGTCCTTTCGTCTTCTCGTCTTTGGTCTTACTCAATCCCGCCCACTTCGCCCACCATTTTTCTCCCCAATTTGCTCACCTATCAGTTCCCACCTACTCACCATAAGACGGGTACCAACCAACGAATGTGTGAAGGCTAACACATGCTTTCTCCCTGACACGTAAAGCCAGCCAACTGCATTTTTTCGAACTGCGTAACACACTTGGAGGAACTCGCTACCTGCCCTCTTACGCATACATGCACTCTCAGACACCCATGATTGGCTAGTGTTGCTCTGATTGACAGGCGAGAGAGAGAATGCCATCCCTCCCAGCCATGGATGTGTTACCTTTTAACTGGTCTTCGTAGCATCAACTTCTGGCTCAGTGCCTTGACTTAGTGTTGAGATTACATAAGGAATAATCTTCTCTGTAATCCTCAGTGACGCTATCGCTGAGTATTTTAAGCATGGCTGAGCCAAAGCCTGATATTCAGTTAATAATGGAGCCTATGTTCTATTTTCCATTCTGTCTATAGCCTAGATATGCTTTAAATGAGGAAGGTGTGATGGATTGAGGTGTGTCCCGGTTCCTTGTGGCTCATTGGCTTGTAGTGTAGTGGTCTGGGTGAATATTCCTTTCTACTCGGACTTGGTCAAGGCCAAACAAATGCTTGCTCTGTTTTCCCTGCATGCTTTTGCACTGGATAAATGTCAGGCTGCAGTGTTTTGGAGGTTTGTCCATGAGGGCCAAAATGAAGCCCTCATGGATAAGAAGATATTACTTTTCTCATTTCATAGTGTAAATATAAAAAAACAACAACAAAAAAAAAACACCGCTCTAATCTGCTATAAACCAAGCCTCAATTTCCAGGTTATTGTGCTGTTGTGTTGAGGGCTGTAGTCATGGCATTTTATGGAGAGCGATCAGAGCGAACCAAAATTTTATGTTTCTATACACCTGAGCAGTTGAGGGTTAAGGGCCCAGCAATGGCAGCTTGGCGTTGCTGGGATTTGAACTCACAACTTTCCAATCAAAAGTCGAATGTCCTAACCACCTAGCTACCACTTCCCACTTAATCGGTCCATCTGGATCAAATCCCCGCTAGTCTTCTTTAAAGTAAATCTCAGAACCCACAAGCTACCAGGATCTGGGTGTCTAAAAAACCCAACAAGGGGAATTTCATCGTTCTGTTTCCCTAAACTCTCTATAGCAGCTTACAAGTGAGGCAGAATGAATATATTCATGTTCTTGAGCAGTTCTTGAGTGTTTTGGGATGCAACAGCAGAGCTGAGTACTTTAAGCACTAAGTGAGACTCGGTATTATGAGTTGATCATACGGTATCTAACTCTGCATTTGATGTCAGTTCTTCTCCAGGATGTTTTGTTCATTAGTTTTAGGTGACTTTTGGCCCAAAAAGAGTTTAGTTGAGTTATGTGCATGTACTGATACTTAATCAGACGTCAGCACTTCAGCTCCCCGGACTGTTGCATGAACGGGTTCTGAAAACAGAGGTGCATCTCAGTTTGGTGTGATTCTGACCTTGAACTTGAACCTTGACCATTGAAGCCAAGTATTGTTTGGCGCCACTGTCTGACACTTGACCGTCACACCCATATGTGGTTCTTCTCCAAACTGTTGCCATAAAAGTTAGAAGCACACAATTGTATAGAAGGTCTTTGTATGCTACAGCGTGACAGTTTCCCTTCACTGGGAAACTACGAGGCCAAACCTGTTCCACATGCCTCTGTGCACAAAGCGAGCTCCATGAAGACATGGTGTGTTAAGGTTGGAGTGGAAGAACTTGAGTGTCCTGCACCTCAACCCCACTGAACACATTTGGGATTAACTGAAACACCGACTGCACCCCAGACCTCACCCTAATCTTACTAATGCTCTCGTAGCTGAATGATCACAAATCCCCACAGCCACGCCCCAAAGTCTATCAGAAAGCCTTCCCCAGAAGAGTGGAGATTATTATAACAGTAAAGGGAGGACTAAATTGTGGACGAGACCTTCAACAAAGACATACAGTGAGCGTTATTGTCGGGTGTCCATAAACGTTTGGCCGTGTTTTGGACAGCGTACCTACTTTATTTGGCATGCTCAACACAGTACTTATCTGGAGGATCGTATTTTATACGACGCATTGATTATTACATGAAGATAAAGTAACTCTGGCCACTTAAAGTGAGCTGTAGTTCTAGCAAATGACTGTTTGGTCAGGTTGTCCAGTCGGCATGTTTTCTTTAGAGAAGAGTACAAAATTAAGGAAAATATGGGCATAATTCATTCATTCTAAATCGCAAAATAGTGCAATGAAAGCATGAAAAAGTTCTGTCCAGAAGGATCTGCGATCCAAAAGATCAGGTCGGGTAATTTTAATCGTTTGAACGCTTTGAAGTCAAGCGCCTGTATTCAACCTTGGAAAAAGTCCTCCATGTCTTCACTTTTTATGTATAACGCAGCGACTGGAATAAGCAGGAAAGTTTGTACAAAGACGTACTCGGACTTAACCTGCATTACTTCATCATTAGACATCTTTGCGTTACAGGTCATTATTTTAAAGTGATATGGATTAATTTAGACTAAATTTGAAAGGCTCCTAATAGGCTGCCGGTCAAAAGCTTTCAAATCATTAAGCACATTAAAGTTACTTTTGCACACAGCTTTAGACTTCCTGCAGAGCTTCACTAAGGACCGAGCATCGGCAAGCGGGTGCTGCAACATGATCCAATACACATGAGAAGACTTGGTTCCTTTAGGGGAAATGAAATCAGGCTTCAGAGAAACTCTCAGGCCCGTGTAATGAAGTGAAGAATTATTCAGCTGTGCACTTAAAAGTTATAGCCTATGAAACATGAAGAATGATGAATACACCGAACTCTATTATACGCCATGATATTTTGAAAAAGAAATACCTCCCGAACTTTTTTTTTTCTTCTCAGTACTCTCAAATAATGATCGATCCGTACCACGGCGCTGTCGAATTCTCTTTCTGATTGGTCAGAAGGTGTTGATTAATTTTCTCCCAACAGCAGCTCTGAAAGTATAATGCGTTTAAACATTTCAATTATATTATCTCTACACTCAAGATCTAATGGATACTGTCTGATTTTTTAATTGAAGAAGCTTTTAGTCAAACTACTCTAAGCTTCGTGGTGAAGTCTGGACGCAAAGTCGTCTCAAATAAACGCGTAATACCTGTTCGTGTTTATGATGTCATAATTCAACGTCAAAAGTTTTGGCGGAAAAGGAAAGGTGTTTGTGAGAAGAAAAAAAGGGAGGGGGAGAGATGGGTGGACGACAATTTTTCCTTCCTGAGCACTTTGAGAACTTTAATCCAACTTGCAAATACAGAAATCTCAGCTCTCGAAAGAATGTATGTACCTGCCTTTTAAAGTATCATCAGTTTCCTAACTGGTGTTAATTGGATTTATCTTCAAACTTCTACCATACCTTACCGTCACTCCGGGGTTTTTTTTTTTTTGTTTTTTTTTTAAAAACATAACCGCAGCTCATCTCGGCTTCTCCTCGAAAGGATGTCTGAGAAGAGAGCAGACCAGCTAGAAAGGCCTTTTTCTGTGACGCGAGAGTGCGAAAGCGGTTAAACATATGGTTCTGCATTTCCAGGAGGACAGAGAAACACCTTGGAGACGAGCCTCCTGTGACAAAGTTTGGCACGTTGGCAATAAGGGAATGCATTGCCTGAAACATAGGGCATTTCTCCGTCACAAAGACAAACGCTTGCATCAAATCCAGAATTTTTTTTTTTATCTTACAGAAATCATTTACGCATCACACGAAGTACGGTGAAACGATTTTTATTTTTACGAACGTTTCAGATATCTGGATTATGTCTTAAAGCCGGTTTAAACCCACTTTTGATCCAATTTCTCAAACTCGCTGTAAACGACAGATACTGATGGAGATGAACGAAAGGCCCCGAGACAAACGCGCTTCTGTGCTGTCAATCCTTTCAGCCGTTTGAAGTTTCTATTATGTACATAATCGCACACGTAACCTTTGAGAAAAGAGCGAAGAGAACAAAAAGAGAAGGACGTTCTTTTAACTTTATTACACTTATCGGTTAAACGAGGATTTGTTCTCGTGGTTAAGGCGTTGGACTACTGATGAGAAGGTCAAATCCAGGCACTGCAAAGCTGCCACTCCTGGGCCCTCGAGCAAGATCCTTAAAGGGATAGTTCACACAAAATTGTCCTCAATTACTCACCCTCATTTTGTTCCGAACCCATAAGACTTTTGTTCATCTTCAGAACACAAATGAAGACATTTCAATGAAACCTGAGAGGTTTCTGTTCCTCGGTTTACAGTCCAAGTAACCATAACATTCAAGCTCCAAAAAGTTCATAAAGGCATTGTAAAAGGAAACCATGCGACACCAGTGGTTTAATACGATGGGACCCGGAAGCGTCGCACTGTTTACAGCAGAAGAAGAGGGACGCTGTACACAAACTGAGTCACAAGTGCATACTATTTACATAGGACAAGCTTTGTAACAACATTTTTTTTTGTCCGCTCAAAGTTCTCTCAAAGCATTCGTATTGCTTCATAGAATTGGGATTAAACCACTGGAGTCACACGGATTACTTTTACGATGCCTTTATGAACTTTCTGGAGCTTGAACATAGGGCTGTGATGG